>NW_011494681.1:1206110-1210812 GCF_000754665.1 Bison bison bison
CCGCAGCCACTCCCCGAACCTTGAGCACCGTCTCTTCCACAGGTGCGGATTCCCAGAATCCACCACCAAACCCACTCCACTGCCCGGCCCATCCCCCTACTCCCTTTAGGCTGAAAAGTCCCACTTCACCCCCTTTTCCTGCATGCCGGGCTCGACCTGAACTTCGACCCGTGAGCTAGGAAGTGGGGAACACCACCACCCCGCCCGGGCGCACAAGGTGGTTTTGTTTTTTTTTCCTCTTTACAGCCTGGCCCCAAATCGTAATTACTAATCCCAGAAATGGTTTTCGCCTAAGAACTTCGAAATAGGCTCTGTATTCTGCTACGAGTCAAAGAGCCCCCACGCTGTCCTCTCTTTGGCACATTCATCATTAAAGTCTAAAACTTTTGTTCATTATGATAGGTGTTGAGCAAAATAGATGCAAGTCTGGTGACCTGGAGGTGATTCTCTGTTAACAAGTTGGAACCTGACCTCCCCTGAAAGCCTGATGCGTGTGATGAATGTGCTTGGTAAAGGGTAAAGGCCTGCCGTGGTGTGAATCATTGTTTACACCATTCCAGGAGGCAGGAATTGTGGAGCCCTGGCAGCAAGACTCTTCCAACAGGGCCTTAGTCCAGATGGCTGTGAACCTTCACCTCCCAGATCAATCTGTCTTCAGCAAGGGACAGCCAGTAGTTTTACTCCTTATCAGTAGGACACAGGGCTCCTATCTTTGCCTAAGACTTGCAAGAACTGAATAAAGTTACTCACCTTAGAAAAAAAAAGTTGACAACTAAGGATTACAAGGAATCAGGGCCCTTTGTTGGTTTATGTTGGTCTACCACTATACTCTCAGCCCTCATATGGCAGACAACTGGCAAATATATATGGAAATATGGCCATGCAAGGAAAAAAGAATGACCTGTGAACTCTGCCCTCAAGGATCTTAACACTTCTTGTTCAGTTGCTAAGTTGCGCCTGACTCTGTGACCCCATGGACTGCAGCACACCAGGCTTCCCTGTCCTTCACTATCTCCCAGTTTGTTCAAACTTAAGACTTGAGCCAGGACTAGATTACACATATAAAAAAAACAAAGATATAGTGTTGTAGTCTTGGTAATTGCCAACTGAGTGTGAATAATGAGCACTGCAGCTCACAGGAGCAGGGAGATGCTTCTGGCCTGAGACAGGCAAAGAAAAGTCTATGAAGGGAGTTTGAGCTGTGCCCTCAAGCTGAGTGCGGAAGATTCAGTCAGG
Organism: Bison bison bison; assembly: GCF_000754665.1. NCBI lineage: Eukaryota > Metazoa > Chordata > Mammalia > Artiodactyla > Bovidae > Bison > Bison bison. The sequence goes on from NW_011494681.1 coordinate 1,207,347, forward strand.
CAGAAAAGAGGATGTGGGTCCTTCAAGCAAGAAGGAAAAACATGAGAAAAACGCCAGAGGGGTAGGACACAGAACCTATTGGGCCCTGAATGTGTCCTACTGGTGGGAGAGAGGGATCCTGTGATGGAGGAGGAGGAGAAAATATCAGAATAGATGCTGGTGACATATTGGGCGCCTTACATCCTATCATAGAAAGCAGTGCGTGTTTACTGGACATTACAGTACTCAGACATTACAGTTTCCAAATAACTATTACATATATTTATTCAAGGCTGAAATTCCACTTGTATGGACCATTTAAGAGTGTACCAGCTTATATAATGTTCAAATACTTCTGCTGCCACTGGTAATTAGGCATTGCCTTGGGCCCCAATGTCATGAGCTTCCCTCATGACAGTCAGTAAAGAATTTGCCTGCAATGCAGGAGACCCAGGTTCAATTGCTGGGTCAGGAAGATCCCCTGGAGAAGGAAATGGCAACCCACTCCAGTACTCTTGCCTGGGAAATCCCATGGACAGAAGAGCCTGGCAGGCTACAGTCCATGAGGTTGCAAGAGTCAGATACGACTTAGCAACTAAAAAAACAAAAACAAAAACCACTGTCATACTCCATACTCCAGATTTCCTCCTGAAATACCAACTAAAAGTCCACTAGACCTTTGGTCCTGGTCCAGTAAAGGCACTCCAGGACACTTGTGGCTAGCAATCTCTCTGATGAGTGAAGGTTTGTGCCATGTCACCCCTGAGAACACCCTTTGAATCACACCATGAACCTACTCTGCTCTAAAACAGAACACACATGTTCTGACTCCTGGTCCAGATCCTTGGACTTCATGCTCTTTCACAGAGTTTCTTAGTGCAAGATCAGGGAGTCTGGGACTTGACCCCATGGATTCTATGGCATTGACCAAAGGTCTAAAACTTAATATCAACAAAGGCCTTTGGAAGGTTGGCTTGGGGTAAGGTGCTAAATGACAACTGCCATATAGCTGCGGTATAAGACAGACAGTAGGGCATAGCGGGCATGTGTGAGCAGAAGAGCAGTGCCACAGTGTCCCACCCCCCTGCCAGGACCTTGGCACTTGCTTCCCCTCTGCATGGAATACCCCACCTCTGAAATGCTGTCCAGTAGAACTCTCTGTAATGGTGGAAATGTTCTATATCTGCTTTGTAGCCACTAGCCATAGGTGACTTTTGAGCACTGGAAATGTGGCTACTGTGCCAGAAAAACTGAATTTTTAACTTTAATTAATACAAATTAAGATAGCCACATATGGTTGTGGGCTACTCTACTGGAAAGCAAAGTTCTAGAATTCCCTGTTACCCTTCCACTACTCTTTAAGTTTTTTAACTGAAATGTCTCCATTCAGTGAGGGCCTCCATGACCATGTGATTTGAAATTGTAGCCCTTCCCACCTGCCTCCTGCCCTATCTCCTTTCTAACCCTGTAGTGTTGCTGTCCATCAGTCTTCCTATGTTATTTATCTATTTCCCCTATTGTTCATTAAGTCCCACAAGAGCCCGAAAGTTTTCCCCTTTTGTTCAGTATCCAGAACATATTAGTCAAAGAATCCGATTTTTCTACATATGAGGACCTAGTTTTTCAAAAGGAGCTTAATCTGGACCTCCTGATTTGGCAATGTTGAAAGTTAAAAAAAAGCAAATCCTATATATGCTAACTTGGCACAGGTCAAACAAAACCACTGGGGATATCAGATCTGATTTTTACTTAGGACAATGACATCATTAAAGCTAAAGTTTATGTAAACACCAATGTTAAGAAAGTTTCATTGGCTATTTGCAGTGAAGGAAAGTGGGATACCAGGAAGGTAATTCTGGCATTCACCTAACTACAAAAGGATGCAGGTTTGAATGAGTGGAGTCGGTGGAAACAGGGAGAGGTCAGATGTTAGACATTATAAAAGAATGCTCCTCAGGCCTTGGGCATGTGTTAGGAGTAGAAAGGTACTTCAGATGGTGATACAGATTGTGTTTTACCAAAATGACCAACACAGTATCTCCTAACCTCAAGATCTTCTGCAATACAATCTTGCTACTCTCCCATGAACCGAACAGGGTTTCTTTCTCTATCTCCTTGAACCTGGGCTAGCCCTGAGACCATTTTGCCAACAGAATCCAGCAGATCTAACACTGCCAGTTCTGTAAGTTGCCCTTAATTAACCTGGTAACTTTCACTTCCTGCTCTCTTGGGATGCTCCCACTCAGAGAGACCAGCTTCTTGTGAAAAGCCCAGTCTATACAGAGGTGCTCTGGCAACTGAGCTCCCATCCAACAACCAACATAATTGCCAGCCATTTGGAAGCTGTCTGGAATCTCCAACCCAGTCAAGCCTTCCTGTGACCACTGTACTAGCCCACATCTGACCGAAACTACAGTGAGAAGCCAAAGCAAGAACTACACAGTTGAGCCCAAGCAACCCACCAAACTATGAGAGTTAGCAACAAATTGTTTTAAGGCCCTCAGTTTAGAGATATTTGTTACATACAGATGCAGGTTCAATCCCAGAGTCAGGAAGATCCCCTGGAGGAGGGCATGGCAATTCCAATATTCTTGCCTGGAGAATCCCATGGACAGAGGAGCCTGACAGGCTACAGTCGATAGGATTGCAAAGAGTTGGACGGGAGAAGTGATAAGCGCGCATGCACGTTCAGTTCAGTTCAGTCGCTCAGTCGTGTCTGACTCTTTGCACGTTACATACTAGTAAATGACCAAAACACATGGTTTAAAAAACCATGAAAAATATACTCCTTTATGAATTGAAAAAAAGGAAATTTATATTTCTATTTGCATGTATGTGAAGAAATGTGAAGTTTCTTGCAAGTGGTTGGAATTGGCTACATGAGGAAAGGAAAGAAGGGAGATTTTTTTTTTAAGTATAACTTTTTTATTTTAAACAGGAAAACATACTACCTATTCAAAAAATTGTTTTAAAAAACGGCTCTGGATTTAGAAAAGTTAGGAGGTAGGGGGAGTTGATTTGAGAGAAGTGCCCCCAACCCCGCCCCGTGAAAATCTGACCGGCAAGAACAAAGGATGAGCTGGAGCCCAAAAGAAAGGACAGGAGCAATGGTGATGCTGGGGTCCAAATATCTGATAGTAAAGGATGGATCTGGGCTGGAGTGCTCAGAGGACAGAAAGGAGCAGAGACAGTCCACTGGGCCCTCGGATCACACACAGAGTGCAACTTTCCAGTCCTCATATGGAATTTGAAGCAATGATTCACCTTGGTTTTCCTCCTTTAATTTTTGTGGCCCATATGATTATCCAGAATGCCAAGGAAAGCACATATTAGCTGGGCTTTCCCTTGTAATTTCCCCCTCCCTGTGTACCTACTTCAGTCAGTTCAGTTCAGTTCAGTCGCTCAGTCGTGTCCAACTCTTTGCGACCCCATGAATCACAGCACGCCAGGCCTCGCTGTCCATCACCAACTCCTGGAGTTCACTCAA
>NW_011494681.1:1211728-1212289 GCF_000754665.1 Bison bison bison
ACCTGCATGCAGGTTTCTCAAGAGGCAGGTCAGGTGGTCTGGTATTCCCATCTCTTGAAGAATTTTCCACAGTTTATTGTGATCCACACAGTCAAAGGCTTTGGCATAGTCAGTAAAGCAGAAATAGATGTTTTTTTCTGGAACTCTCTTGCTTTTTCGACGATCCAGCGGATGTTGGCTATTTGATCTCTGGTTCCTCTGCCTTTTCTAAAGCCAGCTTGAACATCAGGAAGTTCACAGTTCACGTATTGCTGAAGCCTGGCTTGGAGAATTTTGAGCATTACTTTTCTAGCGTGTGAGATGAGTGCAATTGTGCGGTAGTTTGAGCATTCTTTGGCATTGCCTTTCTTTGGGATTGGAATGAAATAGAGGAAAAGAACAGAATGGGAAAGACTAGAGATCTCTTTAAGAAAATTAGAGATACCAAGGGAATATTTCATGCAAAGATGGGCTCAATAAAGGACAGAATTGGTATGGACCTAACAGAAGCAGAAGATATTAAGAAGAGGTGGCAAGAATACACAGAAGAACTGTACAAAAAAGAGCTTCACGACCAAGATA
>NW_011494681.1:1212389-1226746 GCF_000754665.1 Bison bison bison
ATCCTGGAATGTGAAGTCAAGTTGGCCTTAGAAAGCATCACTACGAACAAAGCTAGTGGAGGTGATGGAATTCCAGTTGAGCTGTTTCCAATCCTGAAAGATGATGCTGTGAAAGTGCTGCACTCAATATGCCAGCAAATTTGGAAAACTCAGCAGTGGCCACAGGACTGGAAAAGGTGTACCTACTTATCTCCCCATAAATGTACACATGTGTGTCAAACTCTGTACAGTCTCCCAACCCCACAGCTACCAGGACTTTGATGAGTCCTCCTTGGTGCCCATCCCTTCCCAACATCTCTTATTTTAATTTTTCCTCCATTTAAGATGTTTTGCATTTCTTTACCAGCTATTTGAAAGAGAAAATCTAAAAACAGTTTTGCCTCTCTATTCAAGCCTGCTAACGCTTTAATATATAATGATCAAGATGGACTGAATGGGACCTTCCCAAGAACTAAGGCTGAAGTGGGAGATCAGAGGCAGAGCTTGCACTTGAAACCCAGTACTGCCCACCCTGCCTCTGCTGAGAATGCCACACAGAAGTGTGTGCTTGATACTAATACTATTTTTATGTTTTATTATGGAATGAATATGCAGTTGAGATAAAAGTCACAAAATAATGAAACATGTTTCAAACCCAAAAATGTTAAGCCTTACTCATTTTTAGTTTTCAAGAATCACAAATAGGACTATCTGCCATCAGATGGTTCATGACAAACCTGTGTGATGCTGTGCTATTATCTGTGTAGTATATCATGCACTATGCATCATGCAAATATTCCCTTCAAGGATGACACATTTTTTCCTTACACTATTTGCATTGGTGGCTCCAACCAGAGACTGGCTGATAAGGGTGGGTGCCCTTCCTTGCAAGTTTGTCTTCTACACACTCATAATCTTGAAACAAAATCTGTCTGTTTATGCCTTTTCATATGCCATTGACTGTTATCATGCTGGAAATTTCCTTTTTTAAGTCAGGTGTGCACGTTTACCCAGCCCTTGAGTATTTAGGACGCTGGTTAAAAAAAAAAAATTTCTTTGTGGTCAAAGGCCCAAGAAGACACAGGAGAAGGCAATAGGAGACCTAATTTGACCAACAGACAGCGAGGAAGCCGAGCCAGGCTTGTCCCATCTCCCCATCCCGCTTATGGAAATCTATTTGTCCTTGCACAGATTCAACAGTACCCCTCCTGGAGGTCTTGTATGTTCTGCCCATTGGGATTAATTCTTCCTCAGATAAACCTCAGAGTTTACCTACAACTATAAATCTACTTTCACCACCTCTCATCACAGTTAGTCTAGTATTTGAATTGCATGCATGTGTGCATGCTAAGTCACTTCAGTCGTATCTAACTCTTTGTGATCCATTGGACTGTAGCCCACCAGGCTCTTCAATCCATGTAATTCTCCAGGCAAGAATACTGGAGTGGGTTATCATGCCCTTCTCTAGGGGATCGTCCCAACCCAGGGATCAAACCCACGTCTCTTATGTCTCCTGCATTGGCATGCAGGTACTTTACCACTAGAGCCACTTGTGCATATAAGACCTGGATGAGGTTATAAAACCTTGGAGGGCAGAGAAAACTTACTTTTGTATTCCCCTCTACTGTCCATTGCAGTGCCTAGCACATCATAGATGCTATGTTAAAAAATGCATACATGAATAAATGCTGGATGGACGAACAAATGAATGAACAAAACTCTGATTAGCCAAACACTGTCATCCTAGGTTGAGGAAAGTCAGTCAGAGGTCTTAGCAGATGCAGAGTCTCGAAGGTCTCAGGAAAATACATTACCCCAAGAATGTTGGAGGCTATAAATGGACTCCAGATGGTGGCATGTTCAGATCAGCAGGGAAGAAAGATGATTTTAGCATCAGTATGTAGAGTGCTTTAAAATAGGGAGACCCTGAAAGTTGCACAGCCAGCAAAGCAGGTTACAGAATCCCAGGCATGAAGTATTAGCGTGGTAACCCATAGAATCAGGTTAACAGAAACTTCTGTGTTTTCCTTATTCTACTCACATCTGTGCATTCTGTACGTAGTGTATTAAAAAGCAGAGACATCACTCTGCAGACAAAGGTCCAGCCAGTCAAAGCTATAGTTTTTCCAGTAGTCATATACAAATGTGAGAGCTGGACCATAAAGAAGGCTCAGTGCCAAAGAACTGATGCTTTTGAACTGTGGTATTGGAGAAGACTCTTGAGAGTCCCTTAAACTACAAGGAGATCAAACCAGTCAATCCTAAAGGAAATAACCCTGAATATTCATTGGAAGGACTGATGCTGAAGCTGAAACTCCAATACTTTGGCCACCTGATGTGAAGAGCCTACTCATTAGAGAAGACCCTGATGGTGGGAAAGACTGAAGGTAAAAGGAGAAGCGGGCAGCAGGGGATAAGATGGTTAGATAGCATCACAGACTCAATAGACATGAGTTTGAGCAAACTCTGGGAGATGGTGAAGGACAGGGAAGCCTGGCGTGCTGCAGGCCATGAGGTTGCAAAGAGTTGGACACAACTTAGCAACTGAACAACAACAACATTTTGGGCATAGTTTCCAAGCTAATTAAATGAGATGATGTTTATAAAGCTGTTTGCAAACTTTAAAGCACAACATCTAGAGCACTGCCTTTCTGTAGGGGTGAGAGAGAAGGGACAGAGGAGATGGTGCCTTAGAGAAAGCAGAGCCTGTACCAGAATGGCAGAAGGAGTGGGAAAGTAAATAGGATGTCAAAGATCATGCCCAACCAGAAGACAGTGACCTTTGACAATATGTTTCTCCCTGTCTGTGAATGTGAAGCATTTGTAGCCCTGATCAAAGCCAAGCACAGAGTAAGCATGAGAAAATCTGCCTGAGTGCATTCTGGCAACATTGTATGAGTTCAAATTGGCATTTGAAGATCTGGATGAGAATACAGAGATGTGGGGCTAGAGAACACTCAGAGCAGGGAGGTCTTCTAAGTTCTTAAACATGAAGGAGGTCTTCTGAAGAAAATGACAGCAAGGGACAAGGCTGTTGTTTTCATGTATCTGGAATATACAGAGGAGAAATTGGGTTCATTCTAAACAGTTAAGACTGCAGATGGAAACTACAGAGTAAAATTTCTTCTTAGCATAATACTTTTCTATCCATTTAAATCCATGTTGAACTAACAGTCTGTGTGTCTGTGTCTGTGTGTTTGTGAGTCACTCAGTCATGTCTGACTCTTTGTGACCCCAGGGACTGCAGCCCACCAGGCTCCTTTGTCCATGGGAATTCTCCAGGCAAGGATACTGGAGAGGAGTGCCATTTCCTTCTCTAGTATTCTTACCCTTGCAAAATGAGGGGACTTCATGGAATTTTATTTTATCAGATGCATGGTTGGATTCAGTGACCTGGAACATTTCATCTGACCCAAACATTGGGGTTTTTCGCCAGCCCTAGTGAATACTGAGGTGATTATATCAAGTAGCAGTTCTCAAAATGTGGCCTGGGGACTTCTGGGAATCCTCAAGACCCTTGCAGGGCTTTCATAAGGTCAAAACTGTTCTCTTAATAATGCCAAAATGCTATTTGTCTTTTTTGTTGTCATTTTTTGAAGAGGATACACTGATGTTTTCCAGAGGCTATGGCCACGTGATACTGCAGCAGATGGAATGCAGGAACAGAGAAGAGATTCCAACAGCTTCTACTAAGCCAAACATCAAGGAATCTAACAAAAATATAAACAAGGCCATTCTTTTCACTAAACTTTGTTTTGTTTTGGAAAACTATTATTTTTCATAAAACATATTTCTATTAACATAATCAGTTTATTAAATGGATTAATAAATAATTTTTTAAATTCTGCTCTTTTCAATTTTAAAATAGTAAGTATCCACAGGTATGACCCACAGGAAAAGAAAAGCTCTTCAAGACCCTCAATAATTTAAAGGTGTAAAGGGGTCCCAAAAAATGGTCAGAAAAAAAATTGTCTCTGATAATAAGAAAGGAGGGAGGGACTCCGCTGGTGATCCAGTGATTAGGGCTCTGAGCTCCCAGCAAAGGGAGCACAGGTTCCATCCCTGCTCAAAGAACCAAGATCTCAGAAGCCATGCAGCACAGCTGGAAAAAAGAAAAAACTAAAAAAGAAGAGAGAAAGAAAGGAAAGAAGGAAGAAGAAAGGAACAAAGAAAGAAAGTAGGGAGATGTGAACAGGCTAAAGAAACCGTTCTGCCCTCCCACTACCGCAGTCACCTTTGCTCAGTTAACACCACTTTCAGCCTGACAGAGAACTAGGGTTTTCCACAAAGGCGGCTGGTAGAGGTATCTGGGTGGTGGAACAGAAGACCCATGCTTTGGAATCCTATGGGCCTGAATTTGAACCCAGATTTTTGCACCTTCTAGAGGCCTTAAATTACTTGGCCTCTCTGAGGCTCCATGATCTGTTCATTATTAAGACTACCAGGTTGTTGAGAAGATTAGACAAGATCTTCGTGTAGAATCTAACCCAGTGAAAGTGAAGTTACTCAATCGTGTCCGACTCATTGCGACCCCATGGACTGTAGCCTACCAGGCTTCTCTGTCCATGGGATTTTCCAGGCAAGAGTACTGGAGTGGGTTGCCATTTCCTTCTCCAGGGGATCTTCCCAACCCAGGGATCAAACCTGGGTCTCCCGCATTGTAAGCAGACGCTTTTACCATCTGAGCCACCAGGGAAGTCCTGGTGAGATGCAACCCAGGTGCGATACCTCTTAAATTACAGCTCCCACGTGGCTGTTGATTAATCCCAGGTGAGGCCCAGGGAAGCCACATGACCTGGTGAACAAACGGTGGTCTACACGTGATTTTCACCAACTCTCCCCATATAATCCCCTCTCTAGACAAACCCCAAATCTTTAGACAGGTTATTACTGAAGCACCTACTTTACCACCAACCGCTGAAACGTAACTTCTTCGTCCTCTCTACTCTGAATACAGCTGTGGGGGAGGAGAACAAACACTGAACATGGAATCAAACACCCAGGCCATGTCCCACATTTATTGATTTATTAGCTTTGTGACCTTCAATAAGCACTTCATCTCTTTGAGCCTGTTTCCTCATCCATAAAACAGGGAATAATAAAAATCTGTGGGGTGGTTATGAAAGCTAAAGTAAATAATGCCTATGAAAACACCGAGCAAACAGCAAAATACATATATATATGTTGTTGTCATTAATAAATCTCATCTATTTTATGTTTAAAGCTGATCTAACTTAAAAAATTCCACAATGACTACTTAATCAAAATTATCTCCAGGTAACTCCCTGAAGTCCTAACCAGACCACCATGCTATCACTGCCAAGTACCCAGGTTTGATCCCTGGTCAGAGAACTAAAACTGTTAAAACTTAGGCTGACTGCAAGCCATGCAGTCAAAAAAAAAGAAGGAAAGACAAAAAATTATCTCCACACATACACACATGCAAGTATGTGTATGACCGGATAGTAACATGAAATTTGCACACATTTTTACAAGCCCACAAATTTTGTGAATGTCTTCTGGGCAATCTCCCCAATTAGTTTTTCTGAAGTCTGAAGTCAAGCCCTAATAAAAAGAAACACTATGACACATCAATCTTTATTTCTAAATACATTTACTTAAAAGTGGTAGTAATGTTGATAAGAGCAACAATAAAGAACTTTTTTAGAAAATTAAAATGTGACACTCTTCTGATTCTCTTCCTATGACCTGGTTTCTTAGGAGGGAAAATAAAGCTTGAGGAGGAGATGCTTGCAGGAGTGAGAATTTATAACTGCTATTAGCAGAGCTACTAACGAAATCTTTTATCTGCAGGTGCTCTTTTATGTCTATTGATTTAGAAGTAGGAAAAGCTGTTACTCATAAAGTTCCTGTTTATTCCTGATGAAACGTCAAAACCTGCATTGTCAAGGCTGAAAGAACCTGACTCTGTTCTCCACTCGATTCAGGATGAGCCAGTTTTGGCTATGGTCCACTGAGTTACATGCATATTTGTTATCCTTGGCTCCTCTTGGGCTGATGTCATCCCTTCTAAATACCATGTAAATTCCCTCTCACTTACAGAGTTGTTCTCTGCATGGTGGGCATTACAGGCAACTGTAGTCTTATGATTTCAGATCAAAACTGATACTGTTTCACTTTTCAACTATGTCGATTTGAAACGTTTGCAGATACCATTCACAATGGTAACAATGGAGTGTCATATTTATTTTCAAGGGAGGCTTAGAGGATCAGAGGTAAAGTCTTAATAGTTCTTCTCAAGCTGCATGGACAAGATACTTTTCAGACCTCTGTTTATGGTGTAGATATCAGAAAAGAAGATGAACTCAAGAGTCTATGAAATCACAGGAAAGACTTGGAAGCACTGTCGGAAGCTGAATGAGATACATCTTTGGCCTCAGTTCCTTCATTTGCAAAGTGAGGAACAACTCTCCTCATTAGATCACTGTGGAGAAAATGTGAGAGAGTACGTGTAAAGTACCTAGAACAATGAAGGCACAGTCAGGAGCACAGGCTCGTGAGAGGATATTTTTATTACTATTCAATCTGAGCTATAGAGATTCAAAAAGGGCTGGGGACTTTCTAAAATCATATGAAAAATGCCTGCATACTTCTCTGATGAAAGAGATGTGGATGTCATCAGATTTTCGAAATAGGTACGAGTGTGCCTGCCAAGTTGTTTTAGTCGTGTCTGATTCTGTGCGACCCTATGGACTGTAGCCAACCAGACTCCTCTGTCCACGGGATTCTCCAGGCAAGAATGTTGGAGTGTGTTGCTGTGCCCTCCCTTCAAAATAGCTAGCCTAATCACAAAATTTCTAAGACCCATGGCACTTGGGTTGAGCCTAACTTTCTAAACTGAGTGTGTATATACAGACCACAGATGAAGACAAATGCAGGCTGCCCCATTTACACTTGCAGCATTAATTATGATGTCCACCACAATGTAAAGAGTTGCTCCTCCATTAGTGGGCCCATATCTAGTACAAACGGATCTCCCTCCAGCACCCAACACCACTACCCACGACCACAAGATACAAACCTGAAAATGAACACAAGTTGACAATCCACACTGGTGGTCATCACGTAGCCCCGTATCTGATGGCCAAGAGGTTTTGGGAAGGATTGAAGGCAGTCTGGGAAGGGGCAAAACAAGTGGAAACCTGATATTTCTGTTGATGCTTACATCCTAAAAATACCACAAAGAAGTGACAACTATCACAGGACCAGGTATGAGAGGGAAAATGCTAGAGGAGGAGACAGCAAAGAAGGCATTTGCAGGAGGCTGCTTTACTGTTTCAATTTTGCATTTTTCTTTCAAAGGCAGCACAGATCCTCTGTAAGAAGCAAAAGACAGATGGGATGACAGAATTTTGTGCCTGTTTTCCGGAGCATTTACTAGAGAATTTATGACTCTTCATAGTTACTGTTGGGTATGCACTTAGAATAATTTTCTGCCATGACAACAGGTAGTCCTCATAAAATTTCAGTCTCTAACAAGAGGGCAGAGATGTCGCTTTTCTAGTGTTTCTGCCTTTTAGTTTGCATATTAATAACCCTGAATAGCTATTCAGTATTCTAAATAATTGAAGCTGCCTTGCTTGAAATCAACTATATTGTTGGTGGTGAAAAAATAATTCATTCTTCTCTCTGGACAATGTGGACAACTTCCTGGAACAGGCCTTATTACTTGAAAATCACATACCTTTCGCTCACATTACATATCTCTGGGCTCAGACTAAGAATGAGGCCGATTTTGCCTTAAGAAGCATATCAACATTTGATGTTCTTCCTTCTTTCTGTCTTAATTATAGATCATGCTTAGGAATCAAAGAGCCAATATTTATAGCACGCCAATCCTGTGCTCAGCACTGCACTACAGATGTGGATGGTGGCCTTCATTCCCTCCAGGAACTCAGGAAGTAGTGGGAGAGTTAAAATAATCACATTTGAAAAAGAGGGAAAACTATTCAACAGTCACTAAGCCCTACTGTGTCCTGTTGTTGGGATGGGAAGGTAAGTGGGGTACATGCCCTCTGGGAATCAGTCTGCAATGCAGGAGAGGCAGCAGCCATGGGTTCAGTCCCTGGGTCAGGAAGATCTCCTGGAGAAGGAAATGGCAACCCACTCCAGTATTTTTGCCTGGGAAATTCCATGGACAGACGAGCCTGACGGGCTACAGTCCATGAGGTCACAAAAGAGCTGGACACAACTTAGAAACTAAACGACAACGACGACGTGCCCTCCTTAGCAGGGGTGTTTTCTTAGTAGGAACTGTTTTGGCAGGGAGAGCTTCTAAGACTTGTAGAACTTCAAAGGAAGAGGTAAAGATGAATGAGCCTTGGCACAACTCAGGAAGACACTGTGGCTAAGGGATGTTTTGAAGGATGAGAAGAATTTCGACAGGCAGACAGTGGGAAGAAAGAAGATCATGGAAGTAGAAATGATCGGCTTTGCATGACGCCCAGGGCTGCAGTACACAAGCTGGACACCCATATCCACTGGCTCTGGAAACCATCCTGACTTGCTCACGGTAAGAGGAAAAAGCAAAGTGCGTCGAGTAATGGAGCATGAGAGCATGCTGGGCTGTGTGGGACAGGCTAGATTGTGGAAGGCCTCGAAAGTCCAGCAGAGAACACTGGAAGGTGCGTGGTAATCCGTAGGGAGCACAGTATGTTTCTTAGTTGGGGACGGACATGGTGGAAGCATGCTTGGGGATAATTAGCAGACAAACAGGAGGCAGCGTTGCCTGGAATATCTAGAATTAAGATCAAGGAGGCAGACTGGGGGATAACCAAGGGGACTCCCAGTTGAGGTGATAACACCTGAGGCTGTTAAACAGTCTAAGTGGGAGTGGAGAAGCAGAGAAGAGACGAGCATCTGGAAGGAAAACCCGGCCAGATGGGAACAGAAGATGAGAGAGGATTCGGGCAGGGATGGTCCCTTTAACACACAGCCCCTCACAGTTTTGGCGCTCAGTGTCTCTGTCTAGGGTAAGATAATGTCGAAGCTTCAATCAAGTAAACTCCCTCGCTGTTATTCAAACAAAAGAAAAACAGGGAAATATTATTAAATTTTAGGAAACAAATTCTGGGAAACCAAACAAGGGATTTTGTGCTTTACAGTTCAACGCTAACTCCGTCTGCATCAGAGCTGAACTAATACCCCAACAGGTTGCTAGGAGAAATTATCTTGAAAGACGTGTTTAAACGAAAGACAGGATTAAGGCCCTCATCATTTACAGAGTGACCTGGTTCAAAGGAAGTCCATTAGATGTAATGGGTGGATTTACACGAGTCTGTAGATTTACCCAGAGTCGATCTGAAATCTTCCCTCGGTATAATACCTTAATCAATTCACAGGGGAGACTTTTCTAAATAATTAGATGAAAAATAATAGAGTAACATGCACCTTTACTATTTCCTTTTTACCAGTCAATGAACAGAAGGTAAATAAGTCAGCAGGGATGTGCGGAGTGAGACGCCCATGGCCCTTTAAACCTGTGGTTCTGGCCTTCAACTGCGAGCTGAAGATCATGTGGCAATGAAGGTGATTAAACACCGTGGTGGTAGACCCCTGGCTGACTCACAAAAATCCTTTAAGCCAGCAATACTTCTTATGATTAATGCACTAATAGAAAAAGATTCACAAAAAGATGCAACAGGGAAATAGCTTCTGTGACAAAACCTTTCCTCTTGGGGCAATCACAAGTGATCCTTTCACCAAAGCAGCTGTAGAGGTTACAGGCACAGTCAGGTGAGGCCTGGCTAATGCATTCATCCATGCATTCAGCCTTGTCTCAGGGCTCCTCCTTCCAGAACCGTGGACCTGGCTGTAAGAGCCTAGAAGGTTGAAAGTTCCTCAGTGTGGAACGTCCTTAGCATGGTTCTGAGTGGTCACTGAGAAGACCTCAACCTCTGACATGCTCAACACCAGCCTGAGAGTAATGAGGAAGGGCTGAGGGTCAGTGGGTTTAGCAGAAGCTTTCCTGCCACCGGTGCTTCCCTGGTGGCTCAGGCGGTAAAGCGTCTATCTACAATGCAAGGAGACCTGGGTTCGATCCCTGGGTCAGGAAGATCTCCTGGAGAAGGAAATGGCAATCCACTCCAGTACTATTCCCTGGAAAATCCCATGGACAGAGGAGTCTGGTAGGCTACAGTCCATGGGGTCACAAAGAGTCGGACATGACTGAGCACACTTTCTTTCTTTTACTGCCACCCAGAGCAGCTGGCACTGTTCCTCAGAAGTCTGTTTCTCTCATAGTTGCTTGGACTCCTATTTAGAAGCAACTCCCCCAACTGCACCCCCAGGGACCATGAAAACTTCACACCAGGCATTAGAGCAGCCCCATAAGGAAACATGTGGCTCAGGCACAAGACAACTTATTAAAACCACTCCACCCTGATGCAAACACACCTACCCATTATAGAGATGTGATGCAAGAGCACAGGCTAAGCAAAGCCAATAAGGACACAGAGGGAGGACAGGAGGGAGAAGGTGAGATGCACAGAGAGAGTAACATAGAAATTTACAATACCATATGTAAAATAGATAGCCAATGGGAATTTGCTGTATGACTCAGGTAACTCAAACAGGGGCTCTGCAACAGACTAAAGGGTGGGATGAGGAGGGAGATGGGAGGGAGGTCAGGAAGGAGGGGACAGGGGCGTACCTATGGCTGATTCTTGTTGATGTAGGACAGAAAACCACAAAATTCTGTAAAGCAATTATCCTTCAATTAAAAAAAGTTTTTTTTAAGCCAATAAGTTCTGAAAAGATTGGGGTTTGGTGTTTATAGAAGAAATAAATGCAGCATAGTTGATTGACACAAAGACATTTCCACAAGGCAGGACTTCAGAACAGCCTTTCTGCAAGGAGAGGCTCCAGGGTTCACCAGGAGATGTACCACTTACCACCGCACCACAGAAAGAATTGGATGCGGTGTTGTTGTTTAGTCACCAAGCCATGTCTGACTCTTTGCAACCCCATGGACGGTAGCCCACCAGGCTCTGTCCATGGAATTCTCCAGGCAAGAATACTAGAGTGGGTTGCTATTTCCTTCTCCAGGGGATCGACCCAACCTAGGGACTGAACCCGGATCTCCTGCATTGGCAGATTCTTTACCATTGAGGCACCAGGAAAGCCCCAAAGCAATATATCATCATGTTAAATTAGAAACCACAGCAGCATCTTTAAATATGAATGTTTCATGTGCACACACAGGTAGCTAGAAGGCAGGTAGCCCTAGTTTTGGTTCCCCTAGAATCACACCCTGAAATAAGAATTCTAGAGCAAGTAATTGCCTTGGCAGATGCGCTTTGCAGAGGAAGGTAGGAGAGCTTCCATAGAGATAATAAGGGAGCCAAGAAAAGGTGCATTTCGAGAAAGATTCAGTTCAGTTCAGTCACTCAGTCATGTCCACTCTTTGCGACCCCACAGACTGCAGCACACCAGGCCTCCCTGTCCATCACAAATTCCCGGAGTCTACCCAAACTCAAGTCCATTGAGTCAGTAATGTCATCCAACCATCTCATCCTCTGTCGTCCCCTTCTCCTCCTGCCCCTAATCCCTCCCAGCATCAGGGTCTTTTCAAATGAGTCAGCTCTTCGCGTCAGGTGGCAAAAATATTGGCATTTCAGTTTCAACATCATTCCGTCCAAGGAACATTCAGGACTGATCTCCCTTAGGATGGACTGGTTGGATCTCCTTGCAGTCCAAGGGACCCTCAAGAGTCTTCACCAACACCACAGTTCAAAAGCATCAATTCTTCGGTGCTCAGCTTTCTTCATAGTCCAACTCTCACATCCATACATGACCACTGGAAAAACCATAGCTTGACTAGACGGACCTTTGTTGGCAAAGTAATGTCTCTGCGTTTTAATAAGCTGTCTAGGTTGGTCATAACTTTTCTTCCAAGGAGTAAGCATCTTTTTATTTCATGGCTGCAGTCACCATTTGCAGTGATTCTGGAGCCCCCCAAAAAAAAATCTGACATTGTTTCCACTGTTTCTCCTTCTATTTCCCATGAAGTGATGGGACCAGATACCATGATCTTCGTTTTCTGAATGTTGAGCTTGAAGCCAACTTTTTCACTCTCCTCTTTCACTTTCATCAAGAGGCTTTTGAGTTCCTCTTCACTTTCTGCCATAAGGGTGGTGTCATCTGCATATCTGAGGTTATTGATATTTCTCCTGGCAATCTTGATTCCAGCTTGTGCTTCTTACAGTCCAGCGTTTCTCATGATGTACACAGCATATAAGTTAAATAAACAGGGTGACAATATACAGCCTTGATGTACTCCTTTTCCTATTTGGAACCAATCTGTTGTTCCATGTCCACTTCTAACTGTTGCTTCCTGACCTGCATACAAATTTCTTAAGAGGCAGGTCAGGTGGTCTGGTATTCCCATCTCTTGAAGAATTTTCCACAGTTTATTGTGATCCACACAAAGTCTTTAGCATAGTCAATAAAGCAGAAATAGATGTTTTTCTGGAACTCTCTTGCTTTTTTGATGATCCAGCAGATGTTGGCAATTTGATCTCTGGTTCCTCTGCCTTTTCTAAATCCAGCTTGAACATCTGGAAGTTCACGGATCACGTATTGCTGAAGCCTGGCTTGGAGAATTTTGAGCATTACTTTGCTAGTGTGTGAGATGAGTGCAATTGTGTGGCAGTTTGACCATTGTTTGGCATTGCTTTTCTTTGGGATTGGAATGAAAACTGACCTTTTCCAGTCCTGTGGCCACTGCTGAGTTTTCCAAATTTGCTGGCATATTGAGTGCAGCACTTTCACAGCATCATCTTTCAGGATTGGAAACAGCTCAACTGGAATTCCATCACCTCCACTAGCTTTGTTCGTAGTGATGCTTCCTAAGGCCCACTTGACTTCACGTTCCAGGATGTCTGGCTCTAGGTGAGTGATCACACCATTGTGATTATCTAAGTTGTGGAGATCTTTTTTGTACAGTTCTGTGTATTCTTGCCACCTCTTCTTAATATGTTCTGCTTCTGTTAAGTCCATACCAATTCTGTCCTTTATTGAGCCCATCTTTGCATGAAATGTTCCCTTGGTATCTCTAATTTTCTTGAAGAGATCTCTAGTCTTTCCCATTCTGTTGTTTTCCTCTATTTCTTTGCATTGATCATGGACAAAAGCTTTCTTATCTCTCCTTGCTATTCTTTGGAACTCTGCATTCAGATGCTTTTATCTTTCTTTTTCTCCTTTGCTTTTCACTTCTCTTCTTTTCACAGCTATTTGTAAGGCCTCCCCAGACAGCCATTTTGCTTTTTTGCATTTCTTTTCCGTGGGGATGGTCTTGATCCCTGTCTCCTGTACAATGTCACGAACCTCCGTCCATAGTTCATCAGGCACTCTGTCTATCAGATCTAGTTCCTTAAATCTATTTTTCACTTCCAGTGTATAATCATAAGGGATTTGATTTAGGTACTACCTGAATGGTCCAGTGGTTTTCCCTGCTTTATTCAATTTAAGTATGAATTTGGCAATAAGGAGTTTATGATCTGAGCCACAGTCAGCTCCTGGTCTTGTTTTTGCTGACTGTATAGAGCTTCTCCATCTTTGGCTGCAAAGAATATAATCAATCTGATTTCGGTTTGACCATCTGGTGATGTCCATGTGTAGAGTCTTCTCTTGTGTTGTTGGAAGAGGGTGTTTGTTATGACCAGTGCATTTTCTTGGCAAAACTCTATTAGTCTTTGCCCTGCTTCATTCTGTACTCCAAGGCCAAATTTGCCTGTTACTCCAGGTGTTTCTTGACTTCCTACTTTTGCATTCCAGTCCCCTATAATGAAAAGGACATCTTTTTTGGGTGTTAGTTCTAAAAGGTTTTGTAGGTCTTCATAGAACTGTTCAGCTTCTTTAGCATTACTGGTTGGGGCACAGGCTTGGATTACCGTGATATTGAATGGTTTGCCTTGGAAACGAACAGAGATCATTCTGTCATTTTTGAGATTGCATTCAAGCACTGCATTTTGGTCCCATCACTTCATGGAAATAGATGAGGAAACAGTGGAAACCATGTCAGACTTTATTTTTTTGGGCCCCAGAATCACTGAAGATGGTGACTGCAGCCATGAAATTAAAAGATGCTTACTCCTTGGAAGGAAAGTTATGAACCTAGATGGCATATTCAAAAGCAGAGATATTACTTTGCCAACAAAGGTTCGTCTAGTCAAGGCTATGATTTTTCCAGTGGTCATGTATGGATGTGAGAGTTGGACTGTGAAGAAAGCTGAGCACCGAAGAATTGATGCTTTTGAACTGTGGTGTTGGAGAAGACTCTTGAGAGTCCCTTGGACTGCAAGAAGATCCAACCAGTCCATCCTAAAGGAGATCAGTCCTGGGTGTTCATTGGAAGG
>NW_011494681.1:1226981-1228343 GCF_000754665.1 Bison bison bison
ACTGTTCATGGGATTCTCAAGGCTAGAATACTGAAGTGGTTTGCCATTCCCTTCTCCAGTGGACCACATTCTGTCAGACCTCTCCACCATGACCCTCCTGTCTCGGGTGGCCCCACACAGCATGGCTTAGTTTCATTGAGTTAGACAAGGCTGTGGTCCGTGTGATCAGATTGGCTAGTTTTCTGTGATTATGGTTTCAGTGTGTCTGCCCTCTGATGCCCTCTCGCAACACCTACTGTCTTACTTGGGTTTCTCTTACCTTGGTCATAGGGTATCTTTTCACAGCTGCCAGCAAAGCGCACCTGCTGCTCCTTATCTTGGATGAGGGGTATCTCCTCACCGCTGCCCCTCCTGACCTTGAATGTGCAGTAGCTCCTCTCGGCCTTCCTGCTATTGAAGGGGGGTTCAAAATTCAGCCTATGACAGAGAGTAATGAGCATATTCATCACTTAAATTTGTAAAATTTCTGTTAAGAAGGAAAGCAAGTGTTTTTACCAGGCTCAAACAAACAATTACAGGCAAGAAATGTATAGGTAGAATTTTAACTGCCGTCTTAATTTGGAAAAGACCTTTCACAAGTGCCTTGGGATCCCAGTTCAGGATGTGAGGATAACCTGTAATAAGATCAGCCTTGCCTTTCAGTAAACCTTAGCTCTATTGTATTAAATCCTGAAATGCAGAAATGGTAAGGACCTAACAGAAACAGAAGAGATTAAGAAGTGGCAAGAATACACAGAAGAGCTATATAAAAAAGGTCTCAATGACCTAAATAATCATGATGGTGTGATCACCAACCTAGAGTCAGACATCCTGGGATTTCTTTGGAAGGAATGATGCTAAAGCTGAAACTCCAATACTTTGGCCACCTGATGCAAAGAGTTGACTTATTGGAAAAGACCCTGATGCTGGTAGGGATTGGGGTCAGGAGGAGAAGTGGGAGACAGAGGATGAGATGGCTGGATGGCATTACTGACGCGATGCACATGAGTTTGAGTGAACTCCGGGAGTTGCTGACGGACTGGCGTGATGCGATTCATGGGGTCACAAAGAGTCGGACATGACTGAGTGACTGAACTGAACTGAACTGAACTGCATTTCAAACTCTTTTATTTTCCATGATGGCTACTCCATTTCTTCTAAGGGATTCCTGCCCACAGTAGTAGATATAATGGTCATCTGAGTTAAATTCACCCATTCCAGTCCATTTTAGTTCGCGGATTCCTAGAATGTCGACATTCACTCTTGCCATCTCTTGTTTGACCACTTCCAATTTGCCTTGATTCATGGACCTGACATTCCAGGTTCCTATGCAATATTGCTCTTCACAGCATCGGACCTTGCTTCTATCACCAGTCACATCCA
>NW_011494681.1:1228772-1231342 GCF_000754665.1 Bison bison bison
TGCGGATTCCAAAGAACTGTGGAAAATTCTTCAAGAGATGGGAATACCAGACCACCTGACCTGCCTCCTGAGAAATCTGTATGCAGGTCAAGAAGCAACAGTTAGAACCGGACATGGAACAATGGATTGATTCCAAGTTGGGAAAGGAGTACATCAAGGCTGTATATTGTCACCCTGCTTACTTAACTTATATGCAGAATACATCATGAGAAACGCTGGGCTGGAAGAAGCACAAGCTAGAATCAAGATTGCTGGGAGAAATATCAATAACCTCAGATATGCAGATGACACCACTCTTATGGTAGAAAGTGAAGAGGAACTAAAGAGCCTCTTGATGAAAGTGAAAGAGGAGAGTGAAAAAGCTAGCTTTAAACTCAACATTCAAAAAATGATGATCATGGCACCAGATCCCATAATTTCATGGCAAATAGATGGGGAAACAATGGAAATAGTGACAGATTTTATTTTCTTGGGCTCTAAAATCACTGCAGATGGTGACAGCAGCCATGAAACTAAGACACTTCCTCCTTGGAAGAAAAGCTATGATCAACCTAGACAGCATAATAAAAAGTAGAGACATTTCTTTACTGACAAAGGTCCGTCTAGTTAAAGCTATGGTTTTTCAAATAGTCATGTATGGATGTGGAAGTTGGACCAGAAAAAAGGCTGGGTGCCAAAGAATTGATGCTTTTGAACTGTAGTTTTGGAGAAGACTCTTGAGAGACCCTTGGACTGCAAGGAGATCTAACCACACAATCCTAAAGGAAATCAACCCTGAATATTCATAGGAAGGACTGATGCTGAAGCTGAAGTTCCATACTCTGGCCACCTGATGCCAAGAGTTGACTCATTGGAAAAGACCCTGATGCTGGGAAAGACAGAGAAAGGGGCGACAGAGAATGAGATGTTTGGATGGCATCATCGACTCAATGGACATGAGTTCGAGCAAGCTCCAGTAGATGGTGAAGGACAGGGAAGCCTGGAGTGCTACAGTTCATGGGATCAAAAGAGTCTAAATGACAATTGTATTAAATCATGAAAGCTATGACAACAAGAGGAACTGACCTCTCCTGAGTGCCTTCTATGCATCAGGTGCTGTGCTATGCAATCTATGCCTATTAAGTGATTCCTTGGGTTTGATAATGTTTAATAGATGAGAAAACAGGTTTAAAGAGGCAAAACAACTCTACTTTTAGTTCCTTATTAAAGCAACTGAACCTGCCTTGTCATTAAGAATACGAAGACAAGCCTCACCTGTACTGCAAGTTTTATATTTATTCAATAAAAATTTGAGAGGTAAACCTATGAAGCACTGAGATCAGGCTTGGGGGAAGATGGGAAGAGTGAGGTAATTACTAAGACTTTGAACTTGTCCCAAGAGGTTGACTGTGTAATTGGGAGAGAGGAGAAATGGACCAGGTAAAAGGGAGAAAGGATACAGCCAGGTGCGGTACAAAGCCTCAGGAGAACTTTGGCCAAGAGGACACTGATCCCTACAGAGAGAAGTGGGAAAGCTCAGAGGTGCAGTCTGCACTGAACTGTGTTAAGTGCAGGAGGAGACATGGAAACAGGCGGGCTCCCCAGTTCTGCCACCGTTCTTCAACAGCATAAGTTCATGAAGCTTGGCAGACAGTCTGAGCCCAGGAGGGAGCACTTTCAGACAGAAGATCAACATCTGAGAGCAAACCCCTGGCGAGGGGCACACTGTGTGGAGCCAGTGCAGTGGAGGAAGGCGAGGGCCGCCTGTAGGCTTTGCATGAGTGGCAGGTGTAGGTGGTTGGTGTGGAGAGTGCCTTTCTAAATAAGGAGCCAACATTCAAAACCCAGGAGATCTCTTACTGAACTTCAGCTTTTTTGGCCACTCTAGACAAATCAAAAGGCCTGGCACCTGCCCTGCACACCCTCCTATTGTGAGTAGCACTGCCTCCGGGGCTAGATCATGCTCTGTCCGCGTGTTCCAGCCCCCTCGCTCCCTGTGGCTTGCACCTGCTGACCTCACTTCTTCAAGTTGCTTGCCAGGGCCCTGGAGCAGCAGGGATGCTGTCACTTGGCCGAGTCTCATGGTAAGTCAAAGGACTAAAAAGGTCAACAGGTTCTGTGTTTAAATCTTATTGCTACAATTTTAGTACCTGTTACCTTAGCTTCCTCATCTGTTAAGTGGGCATAACAGTGTATTCAAATCTATAGCAACCACTCAGTATGTGTAATTTGCTTAGCATAGCATCTGGACCCATGATTTCAGTTCAGTTGCTCGGTCATGTCCGACTCTTTGTGACCCCTTGGACTGCAGAACGGCAGGCCTCCCTGTTCATCACTAACTCCCATAGCTTACTCAAACTCATGTCCATCGAGTTAGTGATGTCATCCAACCATCTCATCCTCTATCACGCCCTTCTCCTTCCTTCAATCTTTCCCATCATCAGGGTTTTTTCTAATGAGTCAGTTCTTCGCATCAGGTGGCCAAAGTATTGGAGTTTCAGCTTCAGCATCAGTCCTTCCAATGAATATTCAGGACTGATTTCCTTTAGGACTGACTGGTTGGATTTCCTTGCAGTCCAAGGGACTCTCAA
>NW_011494681.1:1231502-1231980 GCF_000754665.1 Bison bison bison
TCCTTGCAGTCCAAGGGACTCTCAAGAGTCTTCTCAAACACCACAGTTTGAAAGCATTTGGCCTTCAGCCTTCTTTATGATCCAATTCTCACATCCATACATGACTACTTGAAAAACCATAGCTTTGACTAGAAAGACCTATGTTGGGAAAGTAATGTCTCTGCTTTTTAATATGCTGTCTAGGTTGGTCATAGCTTTCTTCTGAGGAGCAAGTGCCTTTTAATATCATGGCTGCAGTCACCATCTGCAGTGATTTTGAAGCCCAAGAAAATAAAGTCTGTCACTGCTTCCATTTTTTCCCCATCTATTTGCCATGAAATTATGGGACCAGATGCCATGATCTTCATTTTTTGAATATTGAGTTTTAAGCTAGCTTTTTCACTCTCTGTTTTCACTTTCATCAAGACGCTCTTTAGTAAAGTCCTCTTCACTTTCTGTCATAAGGGTGGTGTCATCTGCATATCTGAGGTTATTGATA
>NW_011494681.1:1232080-1238403 GCF_000754665.1 Bison bison bison
GCTTTGGTGTAGTCAATAAAGCAGAAGTAGATACTTTTCTGGAACTCTCTTGATTTTTCTATGATCCAGCAGATGTTGGCAATTTGATCTTTGGTTCCTCTGCCTTTTCTAAATCCAGCTTGAACATCAGGAAGTTCTTAGTTCACATACTGTTGAAGCCTTGCTTGGAGAATTTCGAGCATTACTTTGCTAGCATGTGAGATGAGTGCAATGGTGTATATTTTGAATATTCTTTGGCATTGCCTTTCTTTGGGATTGGAATGAAAACTGACCTTTTCCAGTCCTGTAGCCACTGCTGAGGTTTCCAAATTTGCTGGCATATTGAGTGCAGCACTTTCATAATATCATCTTTTAGGATTTGAAATAACTGGAATTCCATCACCCCACTAGCTTTGTTTGTAGTGATGCTTCCTAAGGCCCACTTGACTTCGAATTCCACGATGTCTGGCTCTAGGTGAGTGATCACACCATCGTGGTTATCTAGGTCATTAAGATCTTTTTTGGACCTATAGAAAGCTTTAAGTAGAGGTCAGCTCTTATTATTGTTAACTGTTGTTCTAGGGTTTGGTCAGTGGGTAAGTTTGCCTTTGGGCCTCAAATGTAAGTCCAGAAGATGCCCTGGAGGAGGTAATCTCAACCCATACCAATATTCTTGCCTGGAAAAATGCCACGGACAGAGCCACCTGGCAGGCTATAGTCTGTGGTGTTGCAAAGAGTTTGACATGACTGAGCAACTTAACACTCTCTTTTTTTCAGTTACCTCCCTTAGAGAACAGTGCTAATGGAGCCAAGGTTTTCTGTTTGGGGCATATGGGGATGTTGGGGGTGCAGTTAGTTTTGTACTGTTTCAAAAACATTTCTGCAACCCTGGCTCAGCCAGGCCATCTCACACACCTGTCATTATTCCAAAAATGTACCAGGAAATAGTCTAGAAAAGCATTCATTGATAAAGGGGTTGGTGGCATCTCTTTTGCAGACCAGGTACAACCATTTCTAAAAACAAACACAAAAAAACCACCTCCAATCTCTGTTGTCCTAAGGACTTATGCCCTGTGCACATTAAATCCAAGCAAACTCTATTCTATTAGAGATAAGGTTGAAGACAGTAACACGCCCTTCATGATAACATGGTAGACAAGATTAAGGGCAGGAGAGAGGTATTAATACATTTACATACATGAATTTTATATTTATAGCTATAATTATTCTTCAGCTAATAATAACCTGAGTTAACATTCACTGAACAGACAGGGACTGATTGCAGGAGAAGAGGAGGAGGGTGTAAGGTGTGGGCTGCCAAGATTAATCCAGGAGGCATTTTTAGTTTGTACTGTGTAAATCCTACACAGGATGATGGAGACTGTTCTCCTTTGAGAATTGTATAACCACAAAGTGGCGAGACTCAGGGTGGCACCTCTTCTATTCCTTTTCCTGCTGTAGCACAGAGGCTGGAAACAGGGGCCAGACTCCCCAGTTTCAAATTCCACATCTGAGCAAGTCACTTAATTTATCCAGTTTCAGTTTCCCCGTGTGAAATTCCTCCTACCCAGGGCTGTTATGAGGATAAAATATGTAAGAAGTGCTTAGCAAAGAGCCTGACATACAGTTAACATTCAAAGCTAGACATTTATATTACTATTATTAATTAAAGGTCGGTCTCTCTTTTTTTTTAAACTGAAGTATAGCTGTGGTGCTAAAGAAGACTTTTGAGAGTCCCTTAGACTGCAAGGAGATCAAACCAGTCAATCCTAAGGGAAATCAGTCCTGAATATTCATTTGAAGGACTGATGCAGAAGCTGAAGCTCCAATAGTTTGGCCACCTGACTCGAAGAGCCAACTCACTGGAAAAGACCCTGATGCTGGGAAAGACTGAAGGCAAAAGGAGAAGAGGTGGCAGAGGATAAGATGGTTAGATGGCATCACCGACTCACTGGACATGAATTCGAGCAAACTCCCGGAGGTAAAGAAGGACAAAGGAGCCTGGTGTGCTGCAGTCCATGGGGTTGCAAAGAATCGGACATGACATAGTGATTAAACCACATCGTCGATTTACAATGTTGTGTTAGTTTCAAAGTGAAAGAAAGTGAAGTCGCTCAGTCGTGTCCAACTCTTTGCGACCCCATGGACTATAGCCTACCAGGCTCCTCCATTCATGGGATTTTCCAGGCAAGAGTACTGGAGCAGGTTGCCATTTCCTTCTCCAGGAGATCTTCCCGACCCAGGGATTGAACCTGGGTATCCTGCATTGTAGGCAGACGCTTTATTATCTGAGCCACCAGGGAAATCCAGGTGTTAGTTTCAGGTACACAGCAAAGTGCTTCTGTTATATCTATCTATTCTTTTTTCAGATTCTTTTCCCTTATAGGTTATTCCAAGATACTGAGTAGAGCTCCCTGTCCTATACAGTAGGTCCTTGTTGGTTATCTAGAGTTCTGGTGTACCAGCTTGGTTGCCCGGCACCATGTGGAGTCCTCCCAGATCAGAGATCCAACCAGTGTCCCCTGCACTGGCAGGCAGATTCTCTACCACTGGACCACCAGGGAAGTCCTGGACATTTTGTTTAAAGGGTCAAGAGATTGACCTTTGACATAGGAAACAAACTTGTGGTTACCAAAGGGGAAAGGTTGGGCAGGGGCTGCTAATTAGGAGTTAGGGTCTAACATATACACATATTTTAATTTATTATCTATGTCTGAGGTCAAGTTCTTGACCCTTTAAACAACATGCTCAGAATGCTCACCAGAAGTAGAAAGAATATCTTCTCTCTGGGTCTCTCTTGAGTTCCCTGTCACCTTGGAGTCTGGAAGGGAGAAGGCGTGCTTGTTTCCCTCCTCCAGGGAAACGCAGACATGAAGGGGAAGAGGATATAAAGGTGTTTGACCTGGAGGGCTCAGCTACAGAATCGCTGCAGGAAAGAAGACAAAGTTGTCGACCTGAGAAAACAAGAGCAAAGTTGGATCTGGGCAGAAAGACAGAGGACACTCAGCAGGTGTAAACTGGTCTTTGCTTTTACTCTGACACAAGGCCAAAAGTGTAAGCGCAGTTGTTACTGGGCACACAAGGCCTCATGTGGCTGAGATTAACACATTTTCCATCATTTTACTTACAGGGAAGCATGAAGTTGGATTCCTGTTTCCGAATCTCATTAAGAGAGAACTTTCAAATCAGGTACCATGCTGAGGGCAATTTCTCAATTAAGACTAACAAAATGCATTACCTTCATGAACAAGTTTCAATATTTCAATATTCTAGATTTATAACCAGACATGGGAATAACAGGTCTGTGGAGCCTTTGACTATTAATTTTCCCCCCTAAGTCGGCTTGGAGAACTCCCGCCCTGTCTTAGGCAGTATGTGCAGATCCTGGACTGAAATCCTGGTAGGCGGAACAGAAGAGCACACTTAGCTAATGATTCTTCTCACCTCTCTCTTGACATGTGGACTCCTGAGAAATACAGTGGGTGAATTTTATGACTGACACTAATTTATACAGGCTTTAAAGGGGGCCTTTTCTGCCTACAGCCTCTTCTTAGAAGAGTAAAGTACTGGAGCCACAGCAAGACAGTCTAAAATGCAGGGGAAGGGGTGCCTGGGGAAATCTCACTTGGACCAAGCGGATGGCCGTGGATAAGCGTGCTGTTAAAGGACCAAATTAAGATGTCAGCGCATCATGGTACAGGCTGTCCTTCCAGAGCGAGCTGGCCCTCTGCTGGAAAACAGCCAGGCACTCAGTAATGAGACAGAGGCTTAGATGCTTGCCAGACAAACACGAAAGGGGATGGGACAGGAGCCTCGAGAGATAATTGGCAACTAAAAGCCAGTGAACCAGGGTGGAGGTGAAAGGCAGTCCAGCCTCTTGATTTTGTTTCCCTTTTGCTGTTGACATCTGAAAAGCTTCGCACTGGTGATCCTCATGCTTGAATCTTCAGTGCTTGATTGGTCTATTCATGTAGAAATGACGATTTTGAAGACTTTATGCTTTTGTCCTCCGTTCCCTTAACATGAGCTGCAGGCATGGGTTTAGCTCTTCCCTAGATAGCCTCCAGTCCAGTTTGGGGGTTCTTGGAGGGAATGCCCCCAAAGACTTAGGCCAACAGGTCTGAGAAGGGTGGAGAGGGAGCCCCTGGCACCATGCCACTGGGACACACAGGATGTAAATTCCTGCCACTTGCTACAAACTCAGAAAAGCTCTTGAGCATTTGCATTTGCTTATGAAACATGCTCTTGACTTGATGAAATGAAAAACGATATGAACCCTGCCCACAGGTTATTTATCCCAGCAGCAAATGCTCAGGATGTCTGAAATTCTATTATCACAGAAGCCCCTGTGGACCTCTGGTTCTTTTTCTCTGAATTTAAATGAGCCCTGATGCCTTTCCGTCTGTCCTCTGAGGTCCAATTTTTGAATGACAGAATCATCTTGGAGGCTCTGCTCTGGGCAGTCCATGAGGAGGGGGGACTCCAGCTCTCATGCCAGGGGTCAGCCGCCTACAGCCCATGGGCCACATGCAGTCTGCCTCTGGTTTTTTAAGTAAAGTTTTACTAGAAAACAGCCCTCCACATTTCTTATAGATTGTCAATGACTGCTTTCAAGCTATAACAACCAAATTGAATAGTTGTGAGACTGGCCTGCATGGGCTAGAATATTCTCTAGACAGTCCCCTATAGAAAAAATTCCCTGTGGCATGGCCCCTTCTGCAGATGTCACTGACCTCGCAGGGGGGAGCATGGAGGAGGAAGTATGAACTCAGTGGGTTTCTTTTCCCTTCCTTGTGCCCAGGGACCCCCACTTTCCAACTCCTCTCACTCCTACCATGGGAGTCTTTGGCCCTCAGGGTCACAGAGTGAATTATACTCTTGAATCCACAGCCCAGCATTCTAGGTGGGCGCCAGGTCCTTGCTTGCTTTTACTTTATTTCATTTAACCCCTTCATCTCCAGCCCCACCCCCTGTGTCTCCTCACGCTTCCTTCCTATAGGCATGTCACTCAGAAGTGTCTGATATGCATTAAAAAAAAAAACCTTTAACTGTTAGTCGCTTGACTTCAGCCCACCAGGCCCCTTTGTCCATGGGATTATCCAGGCAAGGATACTGGAGTGGGTTGGCATTCCTTTCTCCAGGGGATCTTCCTGAACCAGGGACTGAATCCAGGTCTCCTGCATTGCAGGCAGATTCTTTACCATCTAAGCCACTGAGGAAGCCCAGATATGCATGAACTCTTATAAAAGGTGTAATGTTGTTGATTATGTGTTTGTGTTTTTAATGTACATAAATGATACTGTTATAAATCTCATTTCATTTTTTTCCACTAAAAATCATCTTCATTCAGCACTATGTTGTTGATATCTATGCTTTTTGTGTATATATAGTTCACTGTTTCTAATTATACCTCAAAGATTTGGGGGGAAAAGACAGTAGATTTTTTTCTCAAAAAGTGGAAACCTCTGGTGTATGAGTTCTTCATAACACTTGTGACATAGTATCTCCCCAGAGAAGACAGAATTTTTGAAAAAGAACTTGCCACACATAAAACATAATAGGGTTTACATTAATCAATAGGTTGCTCAGTTTTTTATCATCCCTGGTGTCAAATTTAGTTTTGAGGCCCTATTACTGATAAACATTTCACATATTCTGTGCTAATCACTCCCAATTTACCCCTACAAGCTTATCTGTGGCTAGCCATTCCCAACCATATACCGTCTATATCAGGTTTAGTGATAACCCAAGGTTAGGGGTTTCTCAGAAAATAAACTCAGGCAGGGCTACCCATAAATGGGCAAGAAAAAGCCAGAATGGTGTTAGTCCCCACTAGCTGCTGGATCAGCTCCACTGAACCCCAACTATGAGAAAAACCCAGCGGGACCATGTTCCCTCTCTCATTACCTTGTCATACACTCTGTTGGGAGGGTAGGTTTGGTTCAGAAGCCTCCTTGATGCTTGGGCTCCACAACCTCTCAAGAGTTGAAGGGTGAACTGAGCAGAGAATTTGCCAGATAAATAGTGTTTGATCCATGTTAAGTTCAGTTCAGTTCAGTCGCTCAGCTGTGTCTGACACTGCGACCCCATGAACTGCAGCACACCAGGCCTCCCTGTCCATCACCAACTCCCGGAGTCCACCCAAACCCATGTCCATTGAGTCGGTGATACCATCCAACCATCTCATCCTCTGTCGTCCCCTTCTCCTGCCCTCAATCTTTCCCAGCATCAGTGTCTTTTCCAATGAGTCAGCTCTTTGCATGAGGTGGCCAACGTATTGGAGTTTCAGCTTCAACACCAGTCCTTCCAATGAACACCCAGGACTGATCTTTAGGATGGACTGG
>NW_011494681.1:1238503-1241285 GCF_000754665.1 Bison bison bison
GTCTTTGCTTTTTAATATGCTATCTAGGTTGGTCATAACTTTCCTTCCAAGGAGTAAGCATCTTTTAATTTCATGGCTGCAATCACCATCTGCAGTGATTTTGGAGCCCAGAAAAATAAAGTCAGCCACTGTTTCCGCTGTTTGATCCATGATTTTGTGTTAAACTCAAGGGAAGAATATTCAACTTTAACCAATCATTATTTTCATAAAATATGGTATATAGTTTCCTAGCTAAAGCTTCTGACTACACTTGTCATGACAATTTGTACTTTTTGTGTTGCTTTTTATATTGCTAGAAAAAAAAGAACTGTGTCTTTTGATGTATGATATGTATTTAATATGAGTGCATGCATATGTGCTCAGTCTCTTCAGTCCATGTTCAGCTGTTTGTGATCCCATGGACTGTAGCCCGCCAGGCTCCTCTGTCTGTGGAATTTCCAGGCAAGAATACTGAAGTGAGTTGTCATTTCCTCCTCCATGGCATCTTGCCTACCCAGGGACTGAACTTGAATCTCCTGCAGCTGCTGCATTGGCAGGTAGATTCTTTACCACTGAGCCACTTGGGAAGCCCATCTAATATGAGAATAGGCAATATAAGATAGACTAAGGATTTGCATGTACGTTTATAGTAACATCAATAATCTCAGATATGCAGATGACACCACCCTTATGGCAGAAAGTGAAGAGGAACTCAAAAGCCTCTTGATGAAAGTGAAAGTGGAGAGTGAAAAAGGAGGCTTAAAACTCAACATTCAGAAAACGAAGATCATGGCATCTGGTCCCATCACTTCATGGGAAATAGATGGGGAAATAGTGGAAACAGTGTCCGACTTTATTTTTTTGGGCTCCAAAATCACTGCAGATGGTGACTGCAGCCATGAAATTAAAAGACGCTTACTCCTTCAAGGAAAGTTATGACCAACCTAGATAGCATATTCAAAAGCAGAGATATTACTTTGCCAACAAAGGTCCATCTAGTCAAGGCTATGGTTTTTCCTGTGGTCATGTATGGATGTGAGAGTTGGACTGTCAAGAAAGCTGAGTGCCAAAGAATTGATGCTTTTGAACTGTGGTGTTAGAGAAAACTCTTGAGAGTTCCTTGGACTGCCAGGAGATCCAACCAGTCCATTCTGAAGGAGATCAGCCCTGGGATTTCTTTGGAAGGAATGATGCTAAAGCTGAAACTCCAGTACTTTGGCCACCTCATGCGAAGAGTTGACTCATTGGAAAAGACTCTGATGCTGGGAGGGATTGGGGGCAGGAGGAGAAGGGGACGACAGAGGATGAGATGGCTGGATGGCATCACTGACTCGATGGACGTGAGTCTGAGTGAACTCCGGGAGTTGGTGATGGACAGGGAGGCCTGGCATGCTGCAATTCATGGGGTCGCAAAGAGTCGGACACGACTGACCGATTGAACTGAACTGAACTGAACTTATAGTAATATTTGAATTATAATATTGTTATCAGATTCCTAATAGAGATCCAGAAAGCTTTTGTAGAGTATCTAATGTACCACTCAAATTACTACTATTGACCTCCCAACCTACCCCAAAATTTTAAGGCAATGCTAATTTACATTTAGAGCAGTATATACTGAGAAGAGACAGTGGTGAATAGAAAAGGGGATGATTTCTGCAGGAGGTGATGGAATGATCTTTTTTACTGGCCCAGGACTTGAGGCTCTATACAGGATGGTGACAAGGGATTGCAGCACAGAGGTTCAGCACAGGTACAACTGTTTTCTAAATCACCCCTATGGAGTCCAGACCAATGCCAGTGGCAATTCTGTTAATTAGAGAAGGGCTCTCGACAGTCCATAACTCATTGCTTTTGTACCTAGTCAATACTATCTTCACACAATTTCTTAGACTTATAATTGGAATAGAGGACCTGTAGTTCAGCTCATGGCTGTTTTGTTTTGTTTTTTTCTTTCTTTCTTTTTTTAGCTCACAGTGGGCTGAACCATGTGCCCCCACCAAAAAGCATACATACACAAAATCAAGCTTGTCAGAATAAAGTAACTCAGGCTAACTCTCTGCCTTTCTCTCTCTTTATGAATCTGACTTCTGCCCACACACATTTCAGCATTGCAGACAGACGAGCAAGCTTTCCAATCTGCAATTAACAAAGTTTAAGAGACGGAATCAAGATTGCTGGGAGAAATATCAATAACCTCAGATATGCAGATGATGCCACCCTTATGGCAGAAAGTGAAGAGGAACTCAAAAGCCTCTTGATGACAGTGAAAGAGGAGAGTGAAAAAGTTGGCTTAAAGCTCAACATTCAGAAAACGAAGATCATGGCATCTGGTCCCATCACTTCATGGGAAATAGATGGGGAAACAGTGGAAACAGTGTCAGACTTTATTTTTTTGGGCTCCAAAATCACTGCAGATGGTGACTGCAGCCATGAAATTAAAAGACGTTTACTCCTTGGAAGGAAAGTTATGACCAACCTAGATAGCATATTCAAAAGCAGAGATATTACTTGGCCAACAAAGGTCCATATAGTCAAGGCTATGGTTTTTCCTGTGTTCATGTATGGATGTGAGAGTTGGACTGTGAAGAAAGCTGAGTGCCGAAGAATTGATGCTTTTGAACTGTGGTGTTGGAGAAGACTCTTGAGGGTCCCTTGGACTGCAAGGAGATCCAACCAGTCCATCCTAAAGGAGATCAGCCCTGGGTGTTCATTGGAAGGACTGATGCTAAAGCTGAAACTCCAGTACTTTGGCCACCTCATGCGAAGAGTTGACTCATTGGAAAAGACTCTGATGCTGTCT
>NW_011494681.1:1241385-1262587 GCF_000754665.1 Bison bison bison
ACAGGACTCATTGGAAAAGACTCTGATGCTGGGAGGGATTGGGGGCAGGAGAAGAAGGGGATGACAGAGGATGAGATGGCTGGATGGCATCACTAACTTGATGGACGTGAGTTTGGGTGAACTCCGGGAGTTGGTGATGGACAGGGAGGCCTGGCGTGCTGCGATTCATGGGGTCACAAAGAGTCGGACATGACTGAGTGACTGAACTGAACTGAACTGAAGAGACCCTTTCTGAAATTCAATCTGAGGAGAGCTATACCTCTGGTTTATAGCTAAACAGACTTTCCACTCATTAAATTGAAGTGCCCATCAGGATTAAGGCCAGGAGTTCCATGAAAGGAAAAGTCTAGAATGCATCAATGAGGAAAGCAGGAAGCATAACAGAACTCACTTTAAAATCTTCTTTAGGATAAGCAGTCACAACAGTGAAGATTTTCACATAAGAGATGACTATTTTATTCATCCTAATTAGGTATCTTTAAAAAAAAAAAACAACTTTGAAGAAGAGTCTGCTTCAATGCCACTGCAGAACCCAAGTACTTGGCAAGCACAGAGCAGTCAGTTATGGAGCCTTCCTGCCCAGCACTTGTTCCACTGAGACACCTCCTCCTCTTTCCTGCCTCCACCCCCAGCACACATCCAGAGTTTAATCACCTTCTTCCAGAGTGTCTTAATGATATATGTTCTGCTATTTGTCATCTTCCCACCCACATTCAAAAGTCACAAAATATCAACTGTCATTTTTTTAAGAAAACCAAGAAAATTATAACTTCTCATGTTAGCTGGGCCTAATGAACAGCAGCTCTTTTAGAACTAAGAGGATGTGCTCAAGGGAAGTC
This sequence comes from Bison bison bison, assembly GCF_000754665.1. Taxonomy (NCBI): domain Eukaryota; kingdom Metazoa; phylum Chordata; class Mammalia; order Artiodactyla; family Bovidae; genus Bison; species Bison bison. Next base: position 1,242,225 of record NW_011494681.1, read on the forward strand.
CCAAAGAGCAATTTCCTATATGAAAAACTACACACAGAGTCTGATGAATTTTTTTTTTAAGTTGAAAGAGACTCCATAACTGACTCAAAATAACAATTTTTATTTCTAAAAAATGAAGCCTTAATTTATGAACCGGAATCTTCATAATGCATAAGCTCAATATTTTTCATATTTACTTTTTGAAAAGTTATTTGCTGATTCCATTTATACCTGCACTATAACAAAGCTAATAAGAAGTGGCAGTACTTCCCCACTATCTTATGCTTTCAGATTTGGAGTTGTAGAGACTCTTAAAAATTTCAAGACCGTGTCACGTTTCAAAAGGACCAGCCTAGATTGGGAGGCAACATGAAAAGACTTCTCTCTTTGTGCCTCTTGACACTGTTTATGATATAACCTGTGAGGCTAATTTATCATCTTCCCCTTTCTTCCCCATTCTGCCTGGTTTCCACCCAGAGCCCTTTGGTTTTTTATCATTATGCATTTCTGTGCAGAAAACCAAGATATGTGTCTGAATTTCATGAGCAATGAATGATTAATATAGTGCTTGGCATGGGACAGGGGAGGAAAGGTTTCTTTTCCTGACTACCATGAAGAAAAACTTCTTTGATTTAACCCCAACTCTTAAGGGCAACTAGCCCGTTACTTGTGTCAGGCTCCTAGCTGTCCTGCTGCTGTTGCTGCTAAGTCGCTTCAGTCGTGTCCAACTCTGTACGACCCCAGAGACAGCAGCCCACCAGGCTCTCCTGTCCCTGGGATTCTCCAGGCAATAACACTGGAATGGGTTGCCCTTTCCTTCTCCAGGGGACCTTCCCTTAGCTGTCCTGAGGTAGAGCCAAAAGGTCAGAAAAACCCATAATGAGTTTATGAGAATATTTCCTCTTAACATTCCTTATTCAGATTATTTGCCAGCAGATATGGTCATGGAAAGGCTATGGCTGGAAACCAGCTCTACATGAGAATAATGTAATGGATTTCCCTTCCCTTAGAAATCAACATATGTAATGCTATTAATATATGAATAGCAAAGTACCTTCAAAGTTGCTAGAATGTAAGTTTCTGGAGGGCAGAGATTCTTCTGTTGTTCACTAACATATCCTAAGAGACCAGAACAGTGCCTGCACATGTTAAAATGGAAGTGAAAGTCACTCAGTTGTGTCCAGCTCTTTGTGACCCCATGGACTATACAGTCTATGGAATTCTCCAGGCCAGAATACTGGAGTGGGTAGCCTTTCCCTTCTCCAGGGGATCTTCCCAACCCAAGGATTGAACCCAGGTCTCCCGCATTGTGGGCGGATTCTTTACCAGCTGAGCCACAAGGGAAGCCCTGCACATGTTAAGTGCTTAATAAATATTTGTGGATCAAATGAATGAAGTCAGAAGATATGGTACAGCTATGTGTATTTAGGAGTTTGGGAAGTGGGAATAATAAAGCAGTCAGAATCAACTGTGGAAACAGACACCACTGGTTCCTAATAGAGGTCACTCTTTTGAGGTTTGCTTTTCAAAAGGGTTAGATTTTCCTTACAATTGTAACTGACTCACAGAAATTCTGGCAAGCAAAAAAGTGATTACAGGAGCAAAACCAGGAACATTTTAATCTGCATTAAATGTCTAAACTTTCCTAATTCTAAAATTCACCTAAAAATTGTCTTTTCCTGTGCAAAAAATTTATTTGCAGAAAATAAAGTTAGTGAACACTGTATTTCTAACTTTGACTTTTTGTTTCAAACCTATTACTAGCAACTACAACTTAAATATGTGAAACTAGTATGTGAAGGCTTGTTTTTTTTTTGTTTGTTTGTTTTTCCAGTTGCTTAGCCTAGGTCAGTGTGACATCCAGGCCCCACCACCTAAACAAGAACCACTGTAGAGCCACCTCTGCACTGTCATGACAACCACTAACCCAGAGATGAGGGTCCTAGGATATTTCTCAACTCGGCCACTAGCAAGGAAAGCTATGACAAACCTAGACAGTGTATTAAAAAGCAGAGACATCACTTTCCCGACAAAGATCCATATAGTTAAAGCTATGGTTTTCCAGTGGTCATGTATGGATGGGAGAGTTGTACCATAAAGAAGGCTGGATACTGAATTAATGCTTTGGAATTGTGGTGCTGGAGAAGACTCTTGAGAGTCCCTTGGACAGCAAGGAGATCAAACCAGTCAAAGCTAAAGGAAATCAACCCTGAATACTCATTGGAAGGTCTGATGCTGAAGCTGAAGTCCCAGTACTTTGGCCACCTGATGCCAAGAGCTGACTCATTGGAAAAGACCTTGATTCTGGGAAAGATTGAGGGCAGGAGGAGAAGGGGACAACAGAGGATGAGATGGTTGGATGGCATTGCCAACTCAATGGACATGAGCAAACTCCAGGAGATAGTGAAGGACAGAGGAGCCTGGTGTGCTGCAGTCCATGAGTCACAAAGAGTTGAGCATGATCTGGCGACTAAACAACAATAGCCGCTAGTAAACTGATCTTTGAAAAGGCAAATTGCATCGCAATTTCATCACCTGTTAAACAAGCTTAAATCTATCATCCAACTATTTGAATTGAAATAGTCATGATATGAAAGTCTTTTAAAAAATCATAAGGTAAACAAGAAATACAAGTAAGAAATACATGATGTGGTTGCATCTATATATTGACACAATACTTTACCCTCATTCCTGCCCTAAAAACAACTAAGGGAATGGAAAGTTCTGATTATGTCTTCTGGAAAATCCATGTATATAATCACCTGCCTTTTGCAGCTCTGATGGAACCCAAAGAGCTGTGGTGTTTGAGAAGGCAGCTCTGGTTCAATATTGGTCTGTAGCATAATAACTACTCCTCAAATTAGTTGATGTCTCTAAGCTCCAATTTCTCCACCTATAACATGGCAACCCACTCCAGTGTTCTTGCCTGGAGAATCCCAGGGACGGGGGAGCCTGGTGGGCTGCCGTCTATGTGGTCGCATAGAGTCGGACACGACTGAAGCGATGCAGCAGCAGCAACATGGGAATAATGAACAGAGCTGCTGTAAAGTGAGAACAATGTCCAAATAATTTGTAATAGGAATAGCAACAATGTATCTTTTTATATTAGTTTTTTTCAGATCTGAGATTCAAATTCAGGTTTTATTTCAGATATAGCCCCACTTCCTTTATTCCGGAGTTACATTTGTTCTTAAGTAAACTTGGTGCTCATTCTGTGTGTAAGGAGAAAATATCTGTGATATTTTGGCATGTTAAGTGGCATGTGCCTTAGTAAAGTATCATTCAGAAGACCTCACCCTTGATACAAGTTACAATTGAAGAGACAATTCACAGAATTCTTTGTGCACTTATATTTTTAAGCCTCCCTTTCAGTGCAAATTTTGCTTATAGCAACCAGTGCTTAAGCCAATATTGTTGACCAGGTAAATAACACATGAAAATGTAATTCCTGATTAAAGGTCTCCATGATGAAAAGGACCAGACCACCTCCCTGGAAAGATCTGGAAAAAGCAGCATCTCATCACAGCACTTCTATTACCTACACTTTCTTCTCCACCTCTCTTTTTGGGCTACTCTAATTGTCTGCAGAAAAAGTCTCCATATTGCCAGCTTCCTGGGTCTCACCTTAGAACACATCTATATACACAAAGATACTAACTGAAGAAGAGAAAGAGAGGAAGGAGGAGGAGAAGAAGAATTGTGTTGGTAAGAAGTTAAACACAGTTGACCTTTGAACACTGCAGTGGGTGGGGAGATAGGGGCACCCACACCCTGCAGAGGGAAAATCTGAGACACTTGTCACAGTGGGATGTCTGTGGTTCTGCAATCTCGGATTTATTGGGGAAAAAATTCCTTGCATAAGTGGCAGGGGAGGGGAGAGTGGACCACATATTTTAGTCCTGTTCACTGATGCTAAACACCTCCAAACAAATTTCCATATCTTCACTTTGTGGTAAAGCTGCAAAGTATACCTATGACTTTTTTATTGTAAAATACACATAACATAAAACTTACAATTGTGGCCATTTTTTAGGTATATAGTTCAGTGGCATTAAGTGAATTTACATTGTTTTGCAACCATCAGCACCATCCATCTGCAGAGATTCCTCATCTTCTCAAATGGAGACTGTACCTCTCAAACAATAACTCCCCATTCCCCAGAGTTCCCAGTCCCTGGTAACCTACAGTCTACTTTCTGTCTCTATGAACTGGACTACTCTAGATTTCTCATGTAAGTGAAATAACACAATATTTACATTATTTTTTGTGTGTGGCTTCTTTCATTTAGCATTACGTCTTCAAGGTTCATCCCTACTACAGCAAGCATCAAAATCTCATTTATTGTTAAGGCTGAACCATATTTCATTTTAAGTATAAACCACATCTTGTTTATCTATTGATCCATCCATGAATGTTTGGTTCTTTTCTACGTTTTGACTATTGTGAATAATGCTGCTATGAACACTGATATACAAATATCTGTTCAAGTCTCTGCTTTCAGTTCTTCTGGGTATATACCCCATAATGGAATTGCTAGATCATAGCAATGACACCCCACTCCAGTACTCTTGCCTGGAAAATCCCATGGACGGAAGAGCCTGGCGGACTGCAGTCCATGGGGTCGCTGAGAGTCAGACATGACTGAGTGACTTTCACTTTTCACTTTCATCCACTGGAGAAGGAAATGGCAACCCACTCCAGTGTTCTTGCCTGGAGAATCCCAGGGACGGGGGAGCCTGGTGGGCTGCCGTCTATGGGGTTGCACAGAGTTGGACACGACTGAAGCGACTTAGCAGCAGCAGCAGCAGCAGCAGCAGCATGGGTATTCTATCAGCCTTTTAAAGTATTTGCCATACTGTTTTCCACAGTGGCTGTACCATTTTACATTTCTACCAGCAATGCACAAACTTTCTAATTTCTCCACACCCTCATCAACAGTTGATATTCTCTGTTTTTCTTTCTCCCAATAATAGCCATTCCAATGGATGTGACATGATATCTCCTAACGAGTGTGATGTGGTATCTCACTGTGGCTTAATTTACATTTTCCTAAGGATGATGGACAAGGAGGCCTGGCGTGCTGCGATTCATGGGGTCACAAAGAGTCGGCCATGACTGAGAGACTGAACTGAACTGAAGGATGAGTTATATTGAGCATACTATTTCTCTTGAATCAACTAAAACTCATTGGCTGGACAGTCAGGGCAGCACTACCTCACATCCTGTGCGAGTGGGTTCTCTGCCCACTCAGTGTCCCTGTCTCCAGCATCCTGCCGGTGTCCCTCTCCCTGCCACCCCTTGGCTCAGCCCAGCAGAAGTCAGAGGGCGGGGGGACTTTTGATGTAGTACAGATAGGTCTCCCAGGAGGCAGAGCAGGGTAGGGTAATGAGGATATATGGAAGGGCAAATGGAAACTATTTTACCATTCCAATATGTTAATGACTACTACTCTAAATCCATCACAAAATCTAGTGCAGTGATGGGTTCATGGTAGACAATAAATGCTTATAAACTTGACTTTTTTTTTTGCCTGATGTCTTGAAGCAGAAGTCGAGATTAAGGTTATGATCTACCTACTTTACCTACAGCTTCACGTAGTTAATCAGCATAACCCATCCCTGCCACAGACACAACTCTTTTGCCTTTCCAGCTGTCATAAGGGCCGTACCTATTAGCTCCTCCTCTCACCATCAGGGCAAAGGGCCAGTAAAGGGAGATTGCCGAAGCTGGGTGATGTGTGCATGGCCTCTCTACTTTTGTATATACTTTCAATTGTGCCTAACAGAAAGCTTATTGGGCTTCCCTGGTGGCTCAGTGGTAAAGAATCTACCTCCAATTCAGGAGACACGGGTTCAGTCCCTGGTCCAGGAAGCTTCCACATGCTGCAGAGCAACTAAGCCCATGGGCCACAACTATTGAGCCTGTGCCCGAGAGCCACAGCTCCTGAAGTTCCAGTGCCCGAGAGCCTGTGCTCGTAAAAGGGGAAGCCACCGCAGTGAGAAGCCTGTGCACAACTGGAGAAAAACCCACGCTATCTGCAACTAGAGAAAAGCCAGTGCAGCAATGGAGACCCAGCACAGACAAAATAAATAAATAATAAATAAATACATAAATAAAACTAAAATTAAATAACGCTTATTAAAATAAAGATACCAGGCTGCACGACTGACCGTGTAAAGGAAGGGCCCACCCACGGTCTTGTATGCCCATCTGTTTTTTCCTTTGGGTAATTAACTTGGAATTTATGGGTAATTATTATTGGGTCTGTTTTTTAAGTTATATAATTAATTCTACAAATGCTTCAGGCATTTTATGTTTATGACATATAAGCATAAATTACAGGTCACTTTATTTGGTCATTTCCAGTTGCGCCTGCTTCCTGTTTCATGAGTACACCAAATAACATTTAGATAGCATTTAAATACCTCCTATAATTACACTGAAAAAACTTTCCCAAGTTACTGAAATCGGTTGCAAATTCTGCTTCCAGATACATAAAGTACTAGAAAAGTAGCCAAAAAAGAGACATGGACTCAACATGCTGCCAAAAATAATAATAGAACTTTAAATGTTAAACGGTTTTTTAAAAAGCTCTTCTCTGGAATGAAATGCATCCACTCAAGTTGTTTTCCGCTCCATCCTCCTGCTTCTCCTTATAGATGTGCTCTTCCGGCTGACTCCCTGATCTGTTGGTAGGCCTCGTCCTACTGAGTCAGCTGGGTGCGGCTGTCTGCAAGGGACGTGCGGGGCCCATGGAGGGCGAGATGGAGAGTGGAATGGGGACTGGGCGCTTTAAGATATTTTGAAATCTTAAAGCGCCCAGCCTCCATGGATTCTTTAGGCAAGAGTACTGGAGTAGGTTGCCATGCCCTCCCACGGGCTCTTCCCAATCCAGGGATCAAACCCGCATCTCTTATGTCTCCTGCACTGGCAGGAGGGTTCTTTACCACTAGTGCCACCTGGGAGGCCCTCCACTCTCCGTAGGCACCATGAACTGTATCTGATGACAGGAGCCAATACTGACCCATTTGCTTTGGTGAAAAATGAAGATCAAGGATTGTCCTCTGGTTGGCATCATGTCCTCCAAGCACAAGTTACTTTCTGTTACAGATGGCTTTGCAGGTCATGCAAGGGGTAAGTAAGAGTTCATGTTTCCATCATCACTTTGAAAAGCATATCAGGACATTTCATTGTGCATCAGGCCTCTGAGTCTGGTTGTCCCTATTTGTGTGCTCAAAGGAAAAACCATCAAGGGAACCAAGACAGTCCTGGGAGTCGCCTGCATCCTTGAGATCCTCCCCAAGTGTGGACCACTTTGTGCAGAGGCCACTCAGTGCTTTCCTTCAGGGAAATGTCCTGAATTCAAGTCAGATTTCAATCATCTCCCCCAGTTTTATAAGGTCACAATCTTCAAGCAGTCCACACTAGTTAATGCTTTTGATAATAAAGAATTAAATGAGACAATGTAGACAAAGCCTGTGGCACAGGGCCCTCCCTACATATTGCTAAAGTCAACAAACAATAGCTCTTATTGAGGATTATTCTTACCATGAACATGGCACACTTTGTTCTCACTCAATCATTTAGCAAGTGATTATTAAGTAGGTACTGTGTCAAGCTCCGTTGTTGGCGAGTAGGGACTTGGCAGTGCATAAGCACAGCAAGGTCCCTGCTCTCATCAAATGAACATGTTTTGGGAGGGAAGACAGACAATAAGTTGTTAAACTAAATAGTTTCATTTAATAATTGCTATGAATTTTTTTTTTTTAAGGCAAGACCATGAGGATAGAGAATGACTGAGGGGATTGGGATGGGGAGAGAAAGTGGTTCGAGATTGAGTGACCAAGAAAAGCTTCTCCAAGGGTGAGTCTTGCGAGATAAGGGGGCACCTGCCCTGTGAAGACTCAGAGGTGGGCATCACAGGCAGGGGGAAAGGCAGGAGCAAGGCCCTGGGGTGAACCCCATCTCAACACTGCACTGCTTCACCGCAGGCAGTGGGTACCAAGCCACTTTCCTCTGTGCAGCCGTGTTAACAGTCCCCTTCTCAAGGTGCCCAAGCACTTGACCTACAATCACGGTAAACTGCCACCAGAACCACAGCACTTTGAAAGTGAAAGCCGCTCAGCCATGTCTGACTCTTTGCAACCCCATGGACTACACAGTCCATGGAATTCTCCAGACCAGAATACTGGAGTGCATAGATTTCCCTTCTCCATGGGATCTTCCCAACCCAGGGATCAAACCCAGGTCTCCCACATTGCAAGTGGATTCTTTACCAGCTGAGCCACCAAGGAAACCCAAGAATACTGGAGTGGGTAGCCTATCCCTTCTCCAGGGGATCTTCCTGACCCAAGAATTGAACCAGGGTCTCCTGTATTGCAGGCAGATTCTTTACCAGCTGAGCTACCAATGTGATATTAACCCACTTATATAAGTAGTGTAGAAATTTTAGTTGAACCAGTGAGAACTGTCTCTGAACTGGCATTGCTTGATGTCACGCAGACTTTTGATGACTTCATTCATCTATACAAGAGGAATGGGTTAGACCAATGGGACTACAACTTTAATATGACTTCCAGCCCCCTGGGGATTTTGCTACACACAGACTCTGGCTCAGTGGGCCCAGGGTGGGACCTGAAGATGATACTGATGCTGCCAATCCTCGGACCAGACTTTTGAGTGACAGGAATTTAGATGATCTCTAAAGTGCCTTCCAGCCCTAAATCTAGAACTCCGTTCCAGGCTTATTATGACTTGAACTTCAAGGCCTTGATATACTCTGAACCACCTAGAGGTCTGTGATAACCAAGATGTGGTGGTCTTCCTGCAGCGCCCAGCCTGTGCGTTCTTCTGGTTGCCCTACCCGTCCAAGTTGAGCTCGCTGGCGCACAGCACCTCCGTCCCACTGCGGCACCTATACGTTTAGGCCAGAGACCAGAGCAACTTCTTATTACTCATCCAGTCCAACATGATGAAATGAGGAAGCTTTCATTTCCTAAGTGTGTCAACATTCAGGCTGGAATGAAATGCTTGGTTTCCTAGAGTAAGCAAAAATAGAGGAGCATACTACTGTAGTTTACATTATTTAATTAATGCACGCAAGCTTTGGGTAAAATGTTCACAACGTTCCATATTGTTTTGAAAGTTCAATGAAGGATGTTATTGCTGATGTTACCTTAATTACCCCTGCTGGATTTCACCTTGAGGGGGTTATTAGGCAGGTTAAAAAAATAAAACACCTAGATTCTTACAATTAAAAATTTTTTCAACTCGTCACAGCAAGATCAATTGCCACATTGACTTTTCATCTCCAAAAGAGGAGACTTAAGTGGTTGGTCTTCCACCTCTTGACACATCTATACCAGGCAATGCAAAGGGAAAGTAAGAAGATACCTCAGGAAATGATAGGTTCTGCTTAAAGAGACTGCTCCACTATTTAGTAGAAAAGAAAGGGGCCTAATGGGGATACTGTAATCATGATAAATCATAGCTTATGTGTGAATGTGGCCTCCACGTTTTCCAAGTGTTTTCTGGCAGTGACTCTGATTAACAACATCAAGGCCTGAAGGCTAAGGAAAGCTACAAAGTGCTATCTGGTGGAAGCAGGTCTGAACTCAGGTCTTCTACGTAGTGTAATTTTCAGGATGGAAATAACGCTGCAATTAAATCACACTAACCTAGTCTTTGCAAACCTTCCCAAGCTCACTGAGCATGGCACGTGGAGGAAGAAATAGAACCTGTCCCGTTCTGTGGGCTCTCGGAGCGACAGCCTCCATTGGCAAGCCCAGGACTCGTGATTACCTTCGTTGGCTTATTAGGACACAATCTATGTTTCCCATCAAATATGCTCCCCTGTAGAAAGTCCCCTGGGGATAGATTAAGCCCAGAAAGGATGTCAGTAAACAGCATAATGGGATTAACTGGAAGCATTTCATTTACCCTTCAATGTTTCTTCTACCAGATGTCAGTCCAAGGGACCACAGTCTCATGGGGCACCCATCAGAGGAGAAGAAACAAATGAAATATGATTTACTCTGCCTAATGCTTCTCAAGCTACGCAGGGAACTCCCTGCTGTAAAGCTAGCCATTTCAGAGAAGATATTATAGATATTGGCTAGTTGCTTCCTACATTTTCAATCAGCTCTCTCTATATACTTATACAATACACATTTTTTGCTAGGAAGGAATATTCTCTACCTAAAGGAGGTGAGAAGACATTTCCAAAAGGCCAAAGACATGGCCAAGCACTCCTCATTGAGAAGCCAATTCTTTCAGGAAGAACGAGTAGGAAACAGAGCTGATACTGAACATGCCTCTTGACCAAGAATTGAAATCAGTTCAGGGCAACACAAGGAAGAGAGGTTTTCATATAACTGTGACTTCTACCTTTTGTGGGTTCCTTATACAGTTAATAGGAGCCACAGCAAATGTTTGGAAATGATCGTGATGATATACAGATAGGCAACAATATCAATAGACAGCAAAGCCTGGATTAGAAGGCTAACCTTCTATTATTAACTTCCCGGACCCAGCAGGCACTTGTAACTTACAGTTATATCTGTAGGCGGGGGTCTGTTAGCACTATCATCAAAGAGATTTAAAAAATCAATTTTCACCCATGTAAGTTAGTCCAAATTACAGGCTGATCAATCATCAAATTACAGGCTGATCATCATCTACCAGGATGTAGAGTTGAGTATCCTAGTTCTAGATACAATGGAAAGCCGAACATGAATAGAAATACACAGGATTTACTTTCACTTTTCACTTTCATGCATTAGAGAAGGAAATGGCACCCCACTCCAGTACTCTTGCCTGGAGAATCCCGGGGACGGAGGAGCCTGGTGGGCTGCCGTCTATGGGGTCGCACAGAGTCAGACACGACTGAAGCAGCAGCAGCAGCAGCATCTCCTTTCCTTCGCATTTTTAACCAGTGCCTTGTTCTCAGTAAGACAACACTGGCTCTTGCAGAGGGCATGCTGAACTGAGCTGAGGCCCTGGCTCCAATCACACTGGCCACACCCTCCCCCCTCTCTCCCTTCCCCATCCCCCTGAACCTGGCCTTAACCGAGGAGAACTGGGACTGAGTGGCACTTTCTGATGGCGCTGGGATTCTCCAAGGAACCCCGGCCTCATGCTGCCAGGGGGCTTACCCCGCCACCTGGGCTCGGGTGTGGTGAGAAGAGCTCCTGGAGCAGAATTACGTGCTGTGGTGGGAGCTGACTCAGAACCTGAAGGTGATGACAGCTTCTGATGTTTCTGCTGAGCTCCTGACTGGAGCTGATACCCTTTTGTTAGGGTTAGAGGAAGTGTACGTGGGGGCTGGGTAGGGGTGGGGTGGCGGTGAGCCATAGGGCAGAGGTATGGGGAATCGTCTTGGCAAGGCAGCAAACTTGAGAAAAGGGCAGGTGAAACACCATCTGGACCGAGTATCCTGTTTCCTTACCTCCTTCAGCTTTCTTCTCCTTGTTTTCCCAAAGGACATCAATTACTTGTGAGGGGCTAATACAGGGATCCGGGTCCCCAAAGTGAGCCGCTTTCCAAACGACCAGTGAGCACCAACAGCCACAGCAATCGGTTCTGAGGCAGGGGAATCCTTGTACAGGGGACTGAATCCTTGTACAGGGGACTGTTCTCCATCAAGAGGACCCGGATTGCTGGCCCTGCCCTCCTCTCTGGCTCAGCCCCATTGATCTGGCTCTCACTGTCAAGACACCTTCCCAGAGAAGGAGCAACATGATGGAAGGGCCTCTCTCTCTCAGCTACAACAGTTGACAAAGGACTATCTACCACCTGAGACCCCTCTACAGCCCTGTCTGAGCTACAGAGATTGGCTCTACCTTGGTGAGGGGGCCTTCCTCCCCATGTGTAACCCTCCCCTGACAGCCACAGAGAGATTCGGTGCCATACCACTGTCTGCACACTTCCGAGAAGCCCTGGGAAGACGGGAACGTGGCTAGAAGCATCCACAGTCAGCCTCCAGGACTGAAGCAGCAGTCGGGGTTCCTGCTGCAATTCCTCACCATGCTCGGCTGCAGGCTGCTCGCCTTGGAGAGGGAGCCCACCACCGAGTGCATAGCAAGGGTGTGACTCCTGGCCCAGAAAGACCTGATGACCCATTCGAGTTCACACAGGCACCTCCTGGCCCTTCTGCCCTGGGTTTATCTCCTCCCCTTACTCATCTTGGGTAACCTAGGAAGCAGCTGAGAGATGTGAATACTGTTTCTGAGTCTGCTTCTGTGGAGATCTGGGACCCAGTCAGCAGGAAGGGGTGTGGTTAAATCCAGGCCGGCTCGGAGATGACAGCAGGGCGGCACTGTCTGCAGGGACTTGGGCCACTCGTTGGGGGGGAGCTCTAGAATCAGGAGAGGAAGGGGCTGTGGTGAAAACCAGTGGCACGGGACAAGAATCACCCCTACTTCCACACCGGTCCGGCCTTCCACTCCCCAAGGCCATGTCCGGAGGGACACAGAGGTGAGTGCTGGGTGGCAGAGACAGCAGGGCTCTTTCTGTGTCTGGGAAAAGAGGGGTGAAATGTCAGCTATGTAGAAATGCCACTGTCAACGACGTACACTTCATTCCCATAAACACTGACCAAGTCCTACCTACGAAACCCCAGGCACTACCATCCAAGATAAAACAGAAAGGAGGGAGAAACAGTCTCTGCTGCCAGCCTAGAAACAGCTTTATGAGATGTAACCCCGGATTCCAGCTCCTAACAAGGAACCGATGTTCTGTCCCAAAATGGGACAGAGAAGCAGTGGCCTGAGCTATAGAACAGAGAGCCTGGCCCTGGGCAACCCAGGGGCAGGGGGGCAGGCCAACCCCAATCAGGTAACCTGGGATCCAGGGAGCCCAGACTGTGCTTATGGTTATTGTACCAGTCATATAAGTAGCAAAGATCTCTGCTTCGTGAGCATTTCCATTCAAGAGGGACAACACTGTTCATATCAGACTAAGTAAATTATACGGTCTGTTAGTGGACTCAGTATGGAAATAAAGAGAAAGGGTAGAGCAGGACAAGGGGATGAGACGTACCATGGTTTAAAAACAGGGAAGGTCTCTTTGAGAAGGAGGCATCTGAGCAAGGACTCGTGGGGAGCGAGGCCCACTCAAGGAGTAGATGTCGGGGGTCTTGAGTGAACCATGGGCCCTCCTCCATGGGGGTCTATCAGGCTGGGAGACCTTTAGGGCCTCCCCTCTGCAGAGTAAGGGCCTAGAAGGCAGCCTCTGTGCTCGTTCCTCACCCTTTCTTACAAGCTGTGGTACTTAGGAAGTGTTCAGTTAAAATCCAGCCATGAGTAACGTTCCGTAGAGGCGGTCCTGGGTCTGCTCTGGGTAGGGCCCCTTTCCCGGGCTGAAGAAGCCCTTGTAAAACTCTGGATACACAAAGAATGATGCTGCATTGTCATACAAGAGAGGACACTGAATAGGGCCTTCAAAACAATTTCCCACCTTCACACTTTCAGATGACAACTCCTGCATAATGGCTTATATGGGATGATGTACCCCAAACCTGGTCAAGAGACACATTCAGCTTGGTCCTCCTAAGGTTGTAATCTCAGATGGTAAAGAACCTTGCCTGCAATGCAGGAGACCCGGGTTCAATCCCTGGGTTGGGAAGATACCCTAGAGAGGGGAATGGCTACCCAAACATGGCAGATTTCATTTTCTTGGGCTCCAAAATCACTGCAGGCTGTGACTGCAGCCGTGAAATTAAAAGGCACTTGCTCCTTGGAAGAAAAGCTATGACAAACCTAGACAGCATAATAAAAAGAAGAAACATCACTTTGCCAACAAAGATCCGTAAAGTCAAAGCTGTGGTTTTTCCAGAAGTCATGTACAAATGTGAGAGTTGGACCAGAAAGAAGGCTGAGTGCCAAAGAATTGATGCTTTTGAACTGCGGTGTTGAAGAAGACTCTTGAGAGTCCCTTGGACAGCCAGATCAAACCAGTCAATCCTAAAGGAAATCAACCCTGAATATTCATTGGAAGGATTGAGGCTGAAGCTGATGCTCCAATACTTTGGCCACTTGATGCAAAGAGCTGACTCGCTGGAAAAGACTGATGCTGGGAAAGATTGAAGGCAAGAGAAGTGGGCAACAGAGGGTTGGATGGCATCATCAACTCAATGAACAGGAACAAGCTCCAGGAGATGGTGAAGGACTAGGAAGCCTGGTGTGCTACAGTCCATGTGGTCACAAAGAGTCAGACACGACTAAGCAACTGAACAACAAGGTTGTAATGTAATACAGCCAGAGTACAGGTCTTCCTAATAACCCAGTGTGACCATCTTTGGCTCCTCCCTGTGTCAGACCATCTCACAGGCCTCCTCAGGTACACTTGGCCTCACCTGTGTCCCAGACCTTCGGCAGGTGAGATTTGCCACCCAAGGTCCACCCCAGAGACAGACCCCCAGGATTCCCTGAGATCTGGGTCACAGGGCACCTGACCCATGTCACAGGGGTTGCAGAGGGAATTCTCTGCTCCTCCCTCCCAGGGCTTCTGTTTCAAGCACAGAGAAAACACAGCTGCTGCTGCTGCTAAGTCGCGTCAGTCGTGTCCGACTGTGTGTGACCCCAGAGACGGCAGCCCACCAGGCTCCCCCGTCCCTGGGATTCTCCAGGCGAGAACACTGGAGTGGATTGCCATTTCCTTCTCCAATGCATGAAAGTGAAAAGTGAAAGTGAAGTCGCTCAGTCGTGTCTGACTCTTCGCAACCCCATGGACTGTAGCCTACCAGGCTCCTCCGTCCATGGGATTTCCCAGGCAAGAGTACTGGAGTGGGGTGCCGTTGCCTTCTCCGAGAAAACATGGCTAGTAAAGGTAAATAGCAAGAATTCTGCTTGTTCCCCAGGCATGTGCCCCCGTGACGAATGTTTCAGATGCCTTGTTCTATGTTTAAGACGTAGCTGTAAAACTTCAAGACTAAGTCCCACCCAAGGACTCAGTGCTTCAACTGTTTCAACAATAACAAAACACAAAGGACTTGAGTCCCACCCAATGAAAAAGACCTAAGATTTCCTTTACTCCTGGAGTCTGTTTTCACATTCACGCCTCTCACTAGCCCTCCACTTCCCTCTCCCTGCAGGAAATGAGCAGTAAATGACACTACTCTGGGTTAGAGGCACCATCTGACAAAGAGACCGTTAAGATGCGAATCGCCCTGCATGTGTGCATGTGTGCGCCTGTGTGTGCAGGAGCCTGCTATTTCCCGACGCACAAAAGTCTGCTAAGGCTTTTAAGCTCTGCTTTGAAATTTTTTTGACTCAGATAATTTTCCAGGATCTTATTCAGCTGAACTCATCAAATGTACTTTGTTTTTCCCATTGTGGATCAGCACAGGCAATTTTCCAAATGACTCTGGGGGGATTAGTCCTCTAATGTGTTTTTTCCCTGAGATCCGTTTGCCTCCTCGGGAGCTGAACCTGACCTTCTCCAGCCTGTGATGGAGGTTGGCAAGAGTGACTACCTGGTCTTTTTCACATAA
This sequence comes from Bison bison bison, assembly GCF_000754665.1. Taxonomy (NCBI): domain Eukaryota; kingdom Metazoa; phylum Chordata; class Mammalia; order Artiodactyla; family Bovidae; genus Bison; species Bison bison. The sequence continues at coordinate 1,257,694 of NW_011494681.1, forward strand.
AAAAAAAGTTAATAGGAAATCTGCTTTTCACAACATGTTCCCTTTACTCAGGGCAGGCTGCTGGGTTCACATGTTTAAATTGGACACGGAGTGATTTTTCACAAAGTTTCAATGCCCTCAGGCTCAGCAGTGTGCTCCTGTGGATCTGGCCTAGACTTAGTAAACACTGCTTTGTAGAGCAGAAGAGAAGTTAACTCGCGGCTCTGAGAACATATACTTTTGCAGGCCTCCAGGGGCCGATTAGGAAGTTGTGCTATAGGACCTTGGCCTCCTAGGCCTCATTCTGCCCGAGCTGGATTATGGAGAGGATCTAAGAGTAAGAGACGTGTGGAGAGGCTTTCAGGGGCAGATTCTGTGCTCATTCTCTGCACATGGGACTCTGAGATGCTCCTCTCATGCTCCCCTCTCAGCCATATTTTAGGGTTATCTCCTCTGCATGAAGGATTACTTTAAAATCCTTAGACTGGCACCCAAGACCCTTTGCAGAATTGCTGCAAATCATCTCTCCACCTTTATTTCCCTCCCCTGAGCCACACTCCTCCACAGTGGCACACCCAGCCCAGAGCAGACGCCAGGCCTGCCACCCCCAAACCCACCTTCCATTTGCCAAACTTACGGCCCTTTCTTTACGGAGCTCCCAGGGCCAGAAAGCATCGCGCTCACCTTCTGAAATCACACCCACCTTTCCAGGCCCACATGAAACAGCATCTCCTCTGAAAAGCTTTCTCAGATACCCCATCCCAGTTGGAATTCATTTCCTCCTCCACCCACTCCACACTCTGTGTCTCTATTTCATGGGGCTTAACAGAAGTTCGGGCTGAAGTGGGTGCAGGAGAAACGGGCAAATCCCACATACAGGTATTTTAAACTTAACTCCCCTTTTTTGTTCAGAGGGAGTGAAATGCTTGTGTGAATGGAAGCTGAAAGAAGCAAAGTAAGAAAGGCTGGTGGGTTTGAAGGAGACGGAGTGTCCGGGATGTTCCTGCACACATAGAGGTGTCCACTGCAGAGCCAGAGAGTAGGACCTAGGTTCTTAAACCCAAGGTGGGGAATGAGAGCTGCAATGTGAACTGCGTGCACATTGCTGGCGATGGTTCATGAATAATATGGAGAGAAACTGCCTTACGTGTCAAATCGCTGTCCAAAATTCCCTGTGTCTCTGGGGTCAAGACCATTAGATTGGGGTGGCCAGACTTAACCGGGTTCGAGCCCTCATCAAAGACAATGAGACGGCTCTTATCTCTGCACCTGTCTCATCCGCTTTGCTTTGAACATCTGGAGGGCAGGGATCAGGCCTTCCTCATTGTGACACCTCCCACATCCTGGCACTCGATGATAGGTATAGAATTGAATCAAACTAAACTGAATGAGCCCCGGTAAAGGTTTCTATCTTAATGGACTCTTAATAGCATCCATAAGAAAACTAGATTCAATTTTACATAGCTTTAAAACCCTTATTTAGCCTGAATCAGCTTCAAGGAGGAAAACGCTTCTTTCAGAGAGGGATGTGTGTCTGGAAGTAAAAAACACACAGGAGAAAGGGCCTTCATCTGAAACATTTTCTAAACCGTAAGCCATTCACTCCAGCTTTGGTCCAATAGTGTGAGCTGTCTTCTCTGTCCTCTTTTCTTTGAAATGTAAAATATTTTTCAAATGTGAAAAAAAGTGCTGATAGAGCTAAGTCAGGTCTATTTTATAATTGGGGGAAAATAAAAGTATACCCAGACAGAAAAGGAAAATAAAACATTCACGCCACCCAAAGAGAAAGGCTGTGTCAACATTTGGTTGTTATGACTCCCACCTCTCCCTTAGTACCTCCAGACCTCACCTCAGGTCCAGCAGCCACATGTGTCCAGAGTCCTACACCGGGACCATGGCCACATCCTTTCTGTCTGGTCACTGCCTGAGTTGCCTTGGCTATTGTCCTCCTTTCTCTTTATGGATTCTCCCTCCCTCATTTTAGGGTCTCACATTTTATGCTTTCTCTTCTTTCCCACCTATCAAAGCCTGCTCTCAGGAAAAGTTCTAACTCGCACACTCTAGAGTATAAACCACAAGTAAGACTCCGTGTGCTTCCCATTCCAGAAGTATATGCATTTAACTTCAGGGGAAAGCCTTAAATGAAAGAACTACAACTCCAACCCTCAGCTCCAGAGCCCTAATAAGAGTACTTCCTATGTGTTCTCTCCTGGAGGCAGACTCAAGCTGTGTCATCCTGACGGGCACCACCATTGAGGACCCTCCTCCTGAAGAAATTCTGGTAGATTCAGTATTATGAATATAAAATTAGGTATCAAAGAATACTGATTTAGAAGAAAGCTCTGTATGTGAGGTACTCTCAAGTTTGGCCTTCAGGAACTTGACAAACTCATTTCTGATTCTTTTTTCATTGATAAACCATCAAAATAAGTGCCGTTAGCCACTTTACAGGTATGGAAACTGAGACCCAGGGAATCACACAGTCAGCAAAGAGAATCACGTAGTGAGAGACAGTGGAGGCATCTACCCTACTGAACTGGAGGCAAGAAGAATTAAATGATGTCTTATAACAAAGAAGATATTTGCAGATGAGATCCAAACACACACTTCCTGGCTCCAAGCCTGCTGTTCTTTCTAGTACCTGAGCCATCTCAGGCTGTAGCTCACATCTGCTGAAACTTGGGCCAGTGCTTCCTGCCTGCCCCGCCCCCCGCCAAATCCAATGTGGTCTGACTTCTTTAAGAAGAAAAAAGGAGGTACCATTGTTGCAGGCTTGGCTTTCTCATATATACAAACATGGTGAAAAAACAAGACTAAGCATATCATCTTAACATTAAGGAGTCCTGAGAGAAAGAAGGATGTGTCATGTTCCTGGTAACAGGAGGGCCCAGAAAACGTCCACACCAAATTTCTACGAAGTAAATTACATGGTAAGTAAAGAACTCACTATTTCAAGGAACTCTATAATAAAACCTTCTGTTAAAACTTAAAAGAATTCCTGTCAATCAGAGATGAACATCTTAATTTCTCTTTCGAAAGTCTGAATGTTCATACCCAGGGCTTTCTTTTGGTAGAGCACAATTACACACACTAGGAAAAGTGCTGAAATTTGGACAGGCCTGTGAGGTAGGTGGACAGAAATAGCAACTGAGGGATTTCTCTGGTGGTCTAGTGGTTAAGAATCTGAGCTTCTACTACAGAGTGTGTGGGTTTGATTCCTAGTCGGGGAACTAAGGTCCACATGCCACATAATGCAGCAAAGAAAACAAACAAAAAGCAGCAAACATGGTTACATTCAACAATAAGAAGGAGCCGCAACACTGTGAAAATGCGTCAGTCGTGCTAATTTTGTTCTCAGTTCCACTGTGTGAATGCTGCTGTCAATAGGGTTTCCTGTCCTGTCTTTAAGAGATGATTATCCTGCCTCTTTTCTTACAAACTGTGCGAGATTGGTTGCAGCAATGGCCCCATTGTCCATGCCTCCCCGCTCTGCAGTATTACCTTGCGCTCCTCTCAATAAGGGGTGGGATCTATTTCCCCACTTCTTGAATATGGGCTGATCTTGTGACTTGCTTAGGCCAATGGAAGGCAACTGAAGTGCCCCATGCGCCTGTTCAGAGCTCAGGCCACAGGAGGCCTTTCAGGCTTCCGTTCACCATTGTGGCCCCCTGGGACTGCACTGTGAACAGTCCAGGCTAGCTTACTGGAGAGTGAGAACCATGCAATCCTGGACCATGCTCCCCACCCCCACCGCCTGAGCAGACAGCCATCCCACCAGCAGACATGCGAGTAGGGCCGCACGAGACCACCCAGCCCCCGATGGGAGCGTGAGCAGATCCAGTCTGTACCATTTGAAACTGGCCTTGTCTGGTTTAGATCAAAAGAACCACCCAGGCGATCCACGGATGGACAAGCTAAACAAATATTATTTTAGGGCATTAAGTTTTAGGGCAGCTTGTTTCTGTAATTAACTGACAATCGAAAACAACCACAATACCTTCTTACAAAGATTAGCTACTTTGAGAGAGCATTTTCTGTCTTAAAAATGAAACTTTAGCATTGGTGGTTAATATTCCATCTGCTTTAATATCTTAAACTAGTGCACCGTGGCAGTCTGAGCTTAAATAATTCCACACTATGAATGCATTCACAAGGAGTTACTGACACACGTGTCTGGCAAGAACATTGTTCTGGCAGTCATTAAAAAGCAGGAAAAGTAGTTTCCAGAACCACGTGAATTTTTTCTATGACTAGATCTGACTTTGCTCTCACTCTAAAGATTCAGTCATTTCTTTTGACATCTACTCAAATTATTAAAAATTTCTAGATATACTATAATTATTCAGTAGAATTATCGGAATAAATCTCTATTATGCATTTGGCAGGCTGACCACCTATTTTTGTAAATAAAGTTTTACTGGTACATAGTCATGCTCATTCATTTACATATTATCTATGACTGCTTTTGTGTGACAGCTGCAGAGCTGAGTAGCTGCAACAGACATCCTAGGGCTGACAAATCCTAAAATATTTACTACATGATCTTCCAACCCCTGCAGTATACCACAAACATTTTTATATTAATAGCAACTCTATTAACATAGCCAATATTAAGATATGCCAAAATTACAAGCTTTGGTCTGAAAAAACCTAACCGATCACATTGCAGGGACAGATAGTAAGAAAGAGAGGCAGGGGTGTGTGAGGCTACTGTCAGCAAAAATCTGTAGGAATACAATCCTGTTGGGTCTGTTGGCTGGATTTGCCCCAGTTAAGCTGCAGCTAAGTTATACAACACAAACAGGTGAGTCAGTGGCCACAAAGTTCAGTTCAGTTCAGTCACTCAGTCGTGTCTGACTCTTTGCGACCCCATGGACTGCAGCATGCCAGGCTTCCCTGTCCATCACCAACTCCC
>NW_011494681.1:1262868-1287956 GCF_000754665.1 Bison bison bison
GCATCAATTCTTTGGCACTCAGCTTTCTTTATAGTCCAACTCTCACATCCATACATGACGACTGGAAAAACCATAGCCTTGACTAGATGGACCTTTGTTGGCAAAGTAATGTCTCTGCCTTTGAATATGCTGTCTAAGTTGGTCATAACTTTTCTTCCAAGGAGTAAGCGTCTTTTAATTTCATGGCTGCAGTCACCAAATGCGGTGATTTTGGAGCCCAAAAAAATAAAGTCTGTTTTCATTGTTTCCCCATCTATTTGCCATGAAGTGATAGGACAAGATGCCATGATCTTTGTTTTCTGAATGTTGAGTTTTAAGCCAACTTTTTCATCCTCCTCTTCCACTTTCATCAAGAGTCTCTTTAGTTCATCACTTTCTGCCGTGAGTGTGGTGTCATCTGCATGTCTCATGTTATTGATATTTCTCCCAACAATCTTGATTGCCGGGGGTGGCCATAAAGGATTTCCACAAAGTCAAGCTCCAGTGACCTCTGCCCATCTCTTGTTCTGTAGCCCATTCATTAGTCTTGGCCTTTAGGAATCACCTGATTCTTCTGCCAGACCTGTAGTTATATTTCAGGCATCTTAGAGCTCACAGCCAGGGCAGACAGACAGCTGGACTTGCCATTCACCCTTCTAAGCTTTGGCTTCCTTGTTTAGAAAATGACAACCAGGTGGTGGTCTCTGAGGTTCCTCCCAGGCTGGACACCATGATTCTGAGCTGGTGCCGTGATGGCGGTGCTGCTGTCGTGGCAGGGGGTGTGGCCACTAGCGGTGCAGGCCCACCAGGCCATCCATTGGCTGCACAGGCTTCCCTGACTCCTATGGACCTGCTGACCCCAGCTCGGCTCTGCATATGGGGACTCTGAGCCTCAAATTCTGGCAAACCCACATTACCACAGGGACAAGGCACCTCTTGGCACCTCACCCAGTGAGGTTCCAGATAGGCAGATGACAAAATGGTGGTGCCACCAGCTTTTCCAAAAAACAGAGAGAGGATGTGTATCTATCTGGCAGGAAGTGACTGTGAGCACTCAAGTGTTAGCAGGATGACTCTGGTGTTAGAAATGCCAGTGTTTGATCATTTTCTTCTTTTCACCAATGTGTACTTTTACAATGGCGGTATACAAAGAAAAAGAAACAATAAAAAGTGTTTTAAAGGCCCTCATTCCCAAAACTAAGGCAACAGGGATGACTAGGGCAGGCTGATGATCACGCCCTCCCTGGCTACACATTTTCCATGCTGAACTATGACCACCTCTCCTCCCTTTCAAACCCAGTCTTGCTGCTCAGTGTTAAGTGTACTTCCTGTGCACATCACGGGGCATGCCCAGGCCACTTTGAGCCCACCCCTGTGTTTGGGAATGTTTCGATTCTGCTACAGCAAGGACTCCAAAACCTGCTCGGCCGTTAGAAACACTCGAGGAAATTTAATGTGCAATAAAACTATTTCCGGGGGCCCTGACTCATATGGAGTCAGACTGGTTTAGTAGCTCAGGGGTACTGCTCAAACAGCTGCCCTTTCTAAGTTTCCCCAGATGGTTTCAATGATCAGCTTGGTTTGGTGTTCAGATCTTTCTGGAACCAGAGCCAGTCTGGGAAGGTAACCTCAGTCTCCTGATGGGCTTTACAGACGCCAAGGAGAAACATGGAAAAGTGATCAGTGGGTTTCCTCTTGTCAATCATATTTCCCCCTCACAAGCCTCTTTTATTTTCTGTATTGGTGAAGAGCTCAACCTCAAAAACTATCCTACCTGCCTCCTCTCCTCGGTTCTACCTATGTCTAATCGCAGGACTTTGGGCAAGTTTCTAAACCTCCCTGTGCCTCAAGCTCCCTTACCCATGAAATAAAGATCATGGCACCACCTGCTTTGGAGTACTGTTGTGAGAACTGTCCCAACTGACACATAGAATGCTTAGAGGAGTGCCTGGCCTGTGGTAGAGCTCATTAGTGGTGGCCACTGTTTTCATTATTGACTTGCTCTGGTCCCACATGTCACCCTTGGCACACTTGCCTTGGGCCCCTTTCTAGAGGGAAGTGCAGGTCCTTGGGGCACAAGAGGAGGTGCCACATCAGAGAGGAAGGTTTGGGATGGACTTGTCAGTATTCATGCAGTTACAACCCCTAGCACAGCACTGGGTCATAGTCGGGGGGGAGCATACTGTGCAAAAGAGCACTTCCCCGAGGAGCAGGACAGACATGGGCTCTCCAGGTCCTAGCCCTGGGCTTCCTGGGGGCCAAGGGCAAAGCGTCTCCATGTTAAGGAAAATACAAATAGGGACTACCTACCTCAGGGCATGCTGTTCCTTCCCATCAGGATGGCTGCACATTTGGAAAATGGGCAATATTTTAAGATGTAATTATCAGAACAATAGACGCTAAGCGATTGGACAAGGTGAGACATTTCATCACTCGCCAAGTTTCATGCTAAAATTGTGGAGTTTAGCAAATTTCTACTCCTGTTCATGCTGTGGATTAATAAACAACCATAGCCAGGGCTGATCACAGACTGAGGGAGAAAAAAGCTTTCCTCCAACCTGTCAACTCTGTACCTGGAGCAATTTGGGATGGCAGAGCTCCAGAAACTGCAAGAAGCTGCCACTAACAGTGTAACTGTGGTCTTTTACGCATACAGGAGATGTGCTAGTTGGTGGTTGCTTTTTTTGAAGCTACATATATTAGCAATCCACAGTGAATCGGTTCTTTATTTTTAGGCACCAAGCGTGATCCTTTCTGCTCCCAGGATGGCATGAGATACTTGCACAGATGATTTAATGAGCACAACCTCATAAAAATAGCACAATTATCTATATTTACAACCCAGAAGTTTCTAGCGTCACCTTAGGTTTGGAGGTGGTGTAGGCATTTACTGGATGCCCTGGAGCATAAATAAATGCCACTGATGGGGTAGAAAAAGGACAAGAATTCCAGTGAGACTAGCTGAGTGTAAGGCCCAACTCCAAGCTCTGGGTCTCTCTAGGCACATTTCTTGATCTCTGAGATGGCCTTGGGGAATCCCAGCCACCTCAGGGGGGTGTGGCCAAGAAGTGAATGCTTATACGTATTCCACGGCTCCCCTATCACCCAATCACCCTGCAGCTAGGCAGGGTCACATGACTAGCCAATGAAGGAGGAGCAGAAATGACCTCTGCCCCTTCCAGCTGAGGCAGTGAAAAACCCATGTGTGAGTATGCCACCTCTCTATGGCCTGGTCCAAGGGACTGAGAAGGCCACCTTCCTCTTCAAATGATGCAGTTTACAAGCTGGGGGAGCTTCTTTCAGCCTGAGTCTCTGAGTGGCTTTGTGGAGGAGAGCATTCCCTCCCCCTCCCCCATTCCCAACTCCTTATGGACCTTCAGTGAACAAACAGCAGCTTTTTTTTCAAGTCATAAATGAATGTTGTATATACAAATGTTGAAGTTCAATGAATAGCCAGTTTGAGTAAGAAATCATCTTTGCTAACTTGGTAGCATGGAGATTTTTGCGTTCTTAAGGGACTTCTGTTTAGGGGTCCCCAGGTAACCTCCTCCATTCTCAGAACCACATGGCCCATCCTCACTAACAGCCAAGGTCGTTGTGAGACAGGAAGATGTAACGGTAAAGAGTGTGGGTTCTGAAGCCACATTGTCTTGATCTGAAACCGTGCTCTGTCATTCATGAGCTTTGTGATTGCTCTGTGTCACGGTTTCCTTACTGAGACATGGAGCTCATTCTTCAGAGGATTGTTACACATACAATAGATACAAAACCTTTGAAACCGTGTCGTGCACATAGTAAGCACTCAGTAGACAGCAGCCACGACTAGGTAAACCATCTAGCACATAGCAGGTATTCAGCAAATATTAGTTTCCTGGATCACCTCTTCTTTCCCTTGGATCCGTGATTCCCAACTAGGGCTGCACATTAAAATAACTTAGGGAGATCTGAAAAAGGACCAAGCCTGGGCTGCACCAGCAGAGTTCCTGATTGGCCCGCGGGAACTGATTCAGACAGACAGGCGCCCTGCTGGACCGGGCAGTACATTAGGACTGTCTTCCCCCCACCACCTCATCCCTCCTCCTGGGCCTGGAGCCGTCTCAGCACTGCCTCCAGATTGCTCTGCACCATCCTGTGCTCTGGGGGAATCCCACCCTCCAGGGGCAGGGATTTCTGAGTTCTGGGCCTAGCGCTCTCAAACTCAGCATCAACTCACACTGGCTGGCTGCCTGACTCTGGTCTTGTGGTCCAGAAACTAACTGCTTTTTCTTTCTGAGGCTGAGTTCCTACAATGCATTCCTGCCTCACCAGCTCCCAGAGCTGGGTGTGCTGCCCCGGGGATGTGCCTGAGTTCAGGTGCAACAATACACCTGGAAGAGAATGGAGATTTTCCAGAACAGGATGAGGAGAAACCTGAGTCTCAGGAAGAGGGCAGGGAGGGAAGACAGAAGGAACGCGGGGCAGAGGAGCAGGCCTGATGCTGGTGCAGTGGGGTCCTGAGCATGAGCCTGTGGTGGAGGCTGGAACAGAGAGAAGATGCTGCTTGTGTGTGTGTGTGTGTTGGCAGGGTGTGGGGGAGGGCAGCTCAGCAGGAGACAGGCGGGCTTGGAGGAGTAGAAGGAAGAGTGGCCCAGGTTCTAAATTCTCAACTGGGTCCCTTGTCCCAAGCCCTTACCCTGGTGAGCTGCAAGCCCTGGACCCTGCTGACTCTTGGGTCTATTTCCATCCTATCAGTCAGCCCTGCCCCAGACCTGGGGTTCACCTCAGGAGGCCTCCCTGGTGTCTGGTCCCTGCTCTCTGAGATACACTTTGTGGAGACAGCTGTCTGCCAAGGACCTGTACATGCCACTGAGACGAGGTGACATTGGGGCAGAAACCTGAGGATGGAGCGGGTAAGCTATGTGAATATGTGGGGAAAGGGTCTTCAAGCAAAGCCAGCAGCAGGTGCAACAGCCAGCCGTAGGGGGAGCATGCACCTGGAGTGCTTAGGAATTGGTGGGATAGAACAGTCTGGGGAGCAGGGTAAGTTAGGGAGTGGGAGAGGTGGCTGAGGTGACACCACTCAGGGCCAGACAGGCCAGGTAAGGAGTCTGGCTTTTTCTCTGTGAAATGAACAGGGTACTGTTCTCGAAAATTCACAAAACTTGTAACCTGAAACAACTAAGGTGACAAGGAAAAAGCAAAGATGAGCTGAAGTTGAAGAAGTGAGTAGTATGTGGTCCTGCTTTGAGCTCCCTCTTTGTGACAAAGCATGATGCCAAGTTCTAGTTCCCTACCGTGCAGCCAGGCCCTTCTCCCCAGAGGCAGTCCTACCCCAGGAAGAATGTCCTGCTTTCCCCCCACCCCTCTGTCTACCTTGCCCTGTGCAGGCAGCCTACCTTGCCCTACGCCGCCAAGTAGGAAGTGTTCATGTCCCCCTCCTCCTCAGTCTAAGGGAAGAGACAGCAGAGCATGGACGTCAGTTCTGGTTGGTAGAGCCTCTTAACATGGGTGCTTTGTGTGGGGGAGGAGTAGGGAGGGGAACTGAAAAGGAAAAGCTGCTGCTACCTTTAGGGGAACAGAGGGACGGCCCTAAGGATCCGATGACTGGCCCATCTGCCCCACCTTCCCTCCATCCCTCGTCTCTTGTTCCTTCTACCACAGGCTCCCTGGGTTGAAGGCTTTGTTCCTGTTCTGTTGTCAAACCCAGTGGCTCTGACTTCACTCAAAGGCAGGACACTCTGATCCGATTCAAAAAATATGCACTGGCCTTGTCTCCACAATTTGCCCACCTCCCCACACTCTGCCCCACACTCCACGGTGACTGGAGACTTCATCTGGCCTGGAGACAGGTGACAGTTGTGACCAGGATTCCAATAGCTCATTATATCCTAGTTATAACTACTGTTGCCCAAAGAATAATTTGTGTAGCAAACCTCTGAACAATACGTTCACATTCAGTAAACTTAAAAGGCAGCTTTGAAAATGATCTAAATAATCTTTATCTATTGATCCATCCTTCCCTGATGGCTCAGTGGTAAAGAACCTGCCTGCCGATGAAGGAAACACACGCTTGATCCCTGGGTCAGGAAGATCCCCTGGTGAAGGAAATGGCAACCGATTTCAGGATTCTTGCTGGGAAATTCCATGGACAGAGGAGCCTGGTGGGCTACAGTTCACAGGGTCACAAAGAGTCAGACAACAGCAACTGATCCATCCATCCACCCACACACCCCATCCATCTATCTATCTGGGTCCCCAATAGAAAACTGCATAAAGGAGACAAAAGGCAACTAACAAAAGATATATAAATGCCTAAAAACCTTGAGAACCTCAATGTTTCTAGAACTCAAGAAATGTGTATCAAAACACTGAGAACAGCCAGTGAACACGGACAGTAGTTAATGTCGTGTAGGAAAAGGGAAAACAGACTCGCTCAAGCATTACTGATGGTGATGCACATTGATCTGACCCTTCTGGAGGGGAATCTGGCAATAGGTGGGAAATTCTAAACAGGCACACCCTTATATAGGAATTTTGCTTAAAGGAATTTATTATTACGAAATAACTGGACAACTCCACAAGGACACATGTACAGGGCTTTCCAGGAAAAACAACCTAAACCTCCACAGTAGAAACCTGGTTAAATAAAATGTGCTATATGGATATCATGGAATTGTCTTTAGCTACCAAAACTGATATAAAGCCATATTTGGGGATATAGAAAGGAGTCCACAATGTAGTAAGTGCAAAAGCTAGACTACAAAAGTGTGCATTGTATGATACAATTCATATGATACAATTTTTTTGGAAAATTCTGTGTGAAATGTATAAAAAAGTCTGGAAAATAAATAGGCCAAAATAAATTATTTTTGGTTGCCTCTGAATTACAGGATTTTTGAGTTTTACTTTTTCATATGTTTCTGCATTTTCTGAATTTTAGGTAATGAACACGTATAACTTTTGAAATCAGATAAAATCAGTAATGCTGAAATGCTCTGAAAAGTGGAATGAAACACTTGGTCAGGAGACCTTAGTAGAAAGGTGATCACTGTTCCCTTCCATTCCCACCTGAAGCCAGTCCATCAGGGGATCTCCAGATGGAAATATGCTTCAACTGCCTCAGGCAGACAAGTATCTATCCTATTTCTAAAAGTTCCCAGAAAAAGAAGCTTCAAAACTTCCCTTGACAATCCATTCCAGAGTTTATCAAATCCATCTGAAAAAGAAATTTCCCCTAATGTCTAATCTGAAACACCTGTTCTGTGATTTAAGCCACTGCTTTTCTCCTTCAACTTGCAGTGAAAATAGGAACTGGTGGCTGCCGTTGGTCCTAATCAAGAGCAATTATTTCCAGAATATCTGAAATTGTATACATCCTGCAAGCTAAACACATGTGCCTACATACACTCACAAGTGCAGGTGAGCACGCGCACGTGCACACACACACACTCAGGACTCTATAAACTGACATTATCACAGAAGCAAACATTAAATTCTGAGGCTTAGGCTCAAAGAAACCCTTTGGAAAGCCCCAGCGCATCCTTATGCAGCTCAGAAGCAGACTTCAGCCCCAGCTTATCTGTCTGTGTGTCCAGTAGTGACACTGCCAGGAGGGTAACCTTGAGCAGGAATGAGAACTAGAGATGCTGCAGGAATCTATCTCATACGTGTTCTGGTTGATAAAGAGTATCATCCCCCCACACCTTGAGAAGAGGAGAGAGAAGAGCAGTTTGCTGATGCCGACAGCCCACGTGAACAGTACATTGTGGCAACAGCTTTCTGTCTGTTCCTTAATCCCTCCTCTGTTCTCTCTCCCTCCTTGTCCTACTGCTCCTTCCCTTCGTCACCTTCTGCCCAATCTATTGTCTTCAACCACATCGCGGCTCACATTTATTGTTCATTTACCATGCCTCAGACACTGTTCCAAGAAATCTACATGTACTCATTCAATTCCCACAACCATCCTAGAAAATGGATTCCACTACCCCCATTTAAAGTGGTTTAATCCATGAGCTCTGTCCACTACTTTCTGGGCACCAGATAATCTCTTGATGCAATCCTTAGTAGTGATGGGGGTTTCCTTGGCCCCAGAGGCGCTCCAGGACGGGAGGGAAGATGTGCCGAGGAGCTTCCGTGGCTCAGAGACTGAGGGAGCTGAACAGGGTAGAAGTGGTGGAGACTTCAGGCTTTGGAGCCTGGAGCAAATGCTGTCATGCCTCAATCCACAACCTTTGGGCATATGTGCTTTCCAAGGTGACTTCTAATCACCAGGCTCTGCCTCTGTGCCTGAGGGCACGTATTCCCCAAACCAGAGTAGGCCACTCTGCCCCTGGGAGCAGCTGTTGGTATACTAATACCCCAACGCCCTCAGCCCTTGAGTGGGATTATTCTGGGTCATGAGTTTTATCTCCAGGGGATTAAACCATGGCCATAATGATAATTATATGACAGTCATCCTTTATTAGCTGCCTTCCTTCTCCTGAATCACTTCCCACTGCCCAGTATATAAGGGCTTCCCTGGTGACGCAGGGGTAAAGAATCTGCCTGCCAATGCAGGAGACAGAGAAGACTCGGGTTCAACCCTGGGTCAGGAAGCTCCCCTGGAGGAGGAAATGGCAACCCACTCCAGTATTCTTGCCTGGGAAATCCCATGGACAGAGGAGCCTGGTGGGCTATGGTCCATGAGATCGCAAAAGAGTTGGACACAACTGAGTGACTGAGCACGCACGCACGCCCAGTGTACTACTTGTACTTGAATCCTTATCGCCTTCTTGGGAAAACCTAAGGCAGGGTTTCTGACAGCTCTGGTCTGAATGCCAGCTCCGGTCCCTTCCTCCTATATGAACTTTGATGAGCTTTGACTCTGGAAAGGGGGCGAGATGTTACATTTCTATATATTAACACCAAGTTCTGGCACACAGGCACTGAAGAAAAGCCATTCTTACTGTTGCTGTGAAGGGGCTTCTGTTATGCGGCCACTGTTCCTATCTCTAAACAACAATAAAGCATCTTTTACTTCCTCACTAACACTTCCAGAAACACCAAAGGCTAGAAGCTGACTGCTCTCCAGTCTTGGACCAGGAAAGCTAACAGCAAATCAGACCTGTTGTACAGACCTGAGATCAGATGTAGTTCCTGAGAGTTCAATTTCTACTTCAAAGAAATAATTGCAAGCAATTTTCCAAGAATGAGCTTTCCCCCCGCTTGCTAATTTAGACACGCCAATCGCTTCCTTAGGTAGAGTGCTTTAATGCTGACAGAACATTTCCATCCACAGTGCATATCTGCTTTGGAGTCTCACCACTGCATCCTGCGTCAGTCAGGACAGGACAGCTCGTGCTCCATAATGAACCCCAGTCTCAGCGCACTCACACAACAAATATGTATTTGCTGCTAGCTCTCCCATGCCGCCTTCTCTGCAGCGTCCACACTGACCAAACAACTGTCATTTGGAATACGGCGAGCACTGCGGCCAAGGGCAAAGAGCCGCCAGGAACGTTCTGTTCTAGCGGGCAACGGGGAACCCTCAGTGGGAGAAGTACTGACTGTGTCTGTGTGCTCAGTCGCCTCCCACAACCAACTCTTCGTGTCCAACTCTTTGCGACCCCATGGACCATAGCCCACCAGGTTCCTCTGTCCATGGGATTTTCTGAGCAAGAATATTGGAGTGGGTTGCCATTTTCTTCTTGAGTGGATCTTTCCAACCCAGGGCTCAAACCCGAGTCTTCTGAGTCTCCTGAATTGCAGGCAGATTCTTTACCACTTGAATCATTAGGGATGATGAAAGGAATGACTACCATCACGTTATTCTACCCATTTTATTGGTGAGTTTAAGTGCGTTCTTAAAGTCCCCCCAGGGAATTAGGTCAGAGTGGGGGCCAGGATTCTGGTGGTTGCTTCTCCCTGAGATGCCCAAAGAAGACAACATTGGGAGACGAGGGCCCCACTCCTCTACTATCTCTCTCCAAGCTCAGCAAACCTGAACCCCATCTTTGTAATGCTACCCACCGGCTAGCTCAAGGTCAAGGGCAGACTGGTAAAAGGTCAAAGAGACTGACTTTCTGAAGTCTTTCAGGTATCAGGTGATCAGGGGAATTATTTTTTTAAGTGGTAGGCTGTGGGAAGGAAAGGCGTCCCTCCCTCTCGTTTGATAGAGGGAACTCTTGTTCCCAGAACCAAGCAGAAGTCTCCAGACTGGAGGATGTTACCGCCCTTTGTCCACATCACCAATACGAGGTGTCCTCTAGAATCCCGCAGCTTCTACCCAGCAGTGTCCTGGAGCCCACTCACGTCAACCTGCAGGAACCGATTGTGTGTGCTTTTTCCCGGTTCCACAATCAGCACAACGGTGGCTTCAAACTGGCCACGGCAGGAATATTTACACCACAGAAACTGGAAGAGTTGTTTAAGTCAGGGCTTTTTTTCTCCCAGATTGCTGGTTGTTTAACAACAGCTTAGCACATGCCAGGACATCACTCAACTCTTCCCTCATGCTCGGCTTTCCCTCCTGTTGTTGCATGCCTCGTGGGCATATGTGGAGCCCTGAGGACCGGAAAGCTTCTTTGAGGAGAGGGGCTCTGCTTCGTCCTTTGTACAGTTCTTTCCCCTTCCCTGGCATATACTTACGTGGCCTTTACTGGTTGCCGGGCCTGTTCTAATCACTATATGTATAAAGTCTCTAGTCCCTGTGAGGAAGGTGCTATTATTTTACAGATGAAGAAACTGAGGCACAGAGAGGGGAGGTAACTTGTCTTAGGTCACAGAGCAAGCAAGAAGCAATGCCAGGATTTCCACCCAGGAAAGTCCAACTCCAGCATCCCTGTTTGTAGTAACCACACTCTGCTGACCCTCAGAGCACATAACAGAAGAAGAGGAAGTTCTTAATTAAGAAATCACATTAAACACCATTTTTTTGAATATCCATGTGAACTACATCTGGCAACCACACAGTTAAAGTAGACTTTTTTTCACTCATTTAATATTCATTTATTGCATGCTGGCTGTACGTCAGGCTCTGTGGTAAGTCAGGAAAAGAACACAAGGACGTGGCCAGTATGAGGTAACATTTATTTTGCTTTCATTAAACAGGCACCCTGGTAGGTCCTAAGGGGTGATGATGATCATGACAACTGATGATGGTGACAGCAATGGGACTTACTGTCATTTAAATGCTTAATGGCCACATACTGTGCTGAGAACCTTTACATTTCAATTTTGCTATATCTTGTGAGACAAATATTTTACACTTTTGCCCACTTTACAGTTGAGGAGACTGACAGCCAAGAACACGTCAGAAGCCGTGTGTGTGCATGTTCAGTTGCTCAGTCATGTTCGACTCTTTTGACTCCATGGACCGTAGCCCACCAGGCTCTGTTGTCAATGGGATTCTGCAGGCAGGAATACTGGAGTGGGTTGCCATTTCTTTTTCCAGGGGATCTTCCCAACCCAGGGATCAAACCCGAGTCTCCTGCATCTCCTGCATTGGTAGGCAGATTCTTTATCACCGAGCCACCTGGGAAGCCTGTCAAAAGCCATACAGCCTGTCAAAGCTCATCCAGGAAACTCTGACAACACTCTATCTACAAAGGCAGGAGAGTTAGTTAGACGCTGGGGTTTCTCTCCACCACCTTCTGACGACAGCCAGGCAGTTCTATCTTTGCTCCAACTCAATCCGGAATGTTTACATCTCAGCCTTCAGGAGATCTTTTGTGTTGTCTATCTAACACTCCTTGAATATAGATATAGTGAGAGGAGGCCCAAAAACCAAAAGAAAAAAGACTTTTCCAAGCATTTTTGTAAGAAACATGAATCATTAGCATGCTGAAGAAGCCTACAGTAAGCATAGATGTGCATGATACTCACTGAGTTCAACACACGGTGCCAATGAGACCAGAAACTCGGAACGTGCTCAGTGGGGAGCTTCAAACCAAAGCAAGGGCCTCTTCTTACCGGCTTTGTGATTAGAGCCTCCTGTGGGAAACAGTAGGAATAAAACTTTGAACTTGGAATTATCAAAGTTACCTTTGAAATGAAGTGTTACTATCAAATAGAGGGATAAAATTTTAAACAAATACGCTATAACTTATACAACTCTTTGAATGTTTTTTCTTTAAAGATATTACTGCAGAAGATTATTCTCTTGTTCACCAAATAGTGTTATCACTTAAAAGTATATTGGTAACTATTTTTAGAGGGTTTTTTTTCTGGTTTAATCTAGGAAATACACACATAATGCAACCGTGTGTGTGTGTGTGTGTGTGTGTGTGTGTGTGTGTGTGTGTGTAGGGAGTGTTACTATGCAGCCCATATTTCTGGTTCAATTCAATCACTTGCTCTATTGAGTATGTTTGGTTCCAAATGACTCTATGCTCTTTCTAAAAATAAATGTCACCTGCCACAGACATTATAATCACTTAGGAGGGCCAAAATAATATGCTTGGAGCACCAAGGGCAACTAAAAAAAAAAACAGTCCTCCAAAATGACTTGAGGAATCACTTCATCAGTCTTGATTCATTCACTCCAGGTGAATGCTTTGAGAATAAATACACTCAAATGTTTGGTTTTTCTTAAGTACTTTTATTCCACTACTTTCAAAAAGATTTGAAGCATTTGTTGATAATTTAAATTGTAGTTTATCCTGGCATTTCATTGACTTAATTTCTGGGAAATGCTTGCTTTTGCTCAAATGAGAAGGAAAAAGATGAAGTTTTACATTGAAGAGTATCAAAAGGAAATACTCAGAGAAAAAAGATCATTAAAAAATCATTCATTTAAGGGACTTCCCTGGCAGTCCAGTGGTTAAGACATGCACTTTCCATTGCAGGGGGTGTGGGTTCAATCCCCTGGTTAGGGAACTAAGATCCCTCACGCCATGCAGCACAACCAAAAGATAGAAAATAAAATAAAATAATGTTCATTTAAATATGAATTGAATACACTAAAGTAATATACAAAAAGACATGACAAATGGAGTAAGGGGAAATTATTTTAAATCCTTGCCTTGACGAATAAAACAAAATAGAGACAATGAAGGCATGAAATATAAATAGACTATAATTACAATAACAAGCGTTGGAGAAATGGAAACATTGCTGATGAGATGTAAAATAGCGCAACCACTTTGGAACATGGTTGTTTCTTTAGAAGTTAAGCATGAATTTACCAGCTGACCCAGTCATTCCACTCATAGGTATCTATTCAAGGGAAATAAAAACATAGGTGCAAAGACTTGTATATGAACGTTCATAGCAGATGTTTCGTAACAGTCGAAAAGTAGAAACAACCCAAATGTCCATCAAAGGATGAACGGATAAATAAAATGTGGTATGCCCGTCAATGGACTTATTATTCAACCACAATAGGGAACAAAATACTGATATGCGCTACAACATGGCTAAACTCTGAAAACAGATGAAACACCACACAATGTATAATTCCGTTTACATGAGATGTTGACTATAAGGCAATTCATAGAGGCAAAAATAGACCGAGCTTGCCCAGGACTGGTGGCAGGAATGAGCAGTGACTGCAAATGGACATGAAGTTTCCACTGGGTGATAGAAATGTTCTGAATTTAGATTCCAGTAAGGTTTGAAGAACTCTGTAAAACTGCTAAAAGTCAGAATTGTACACCTAAGAAATAAATTTGTGATATATAAATTGTACCTCAATAACATTATTGAGAATAAATACTATAATTAATGACTTTACCTTTGTTTGTTCATTTGTTTGTTTTTAATTTTATTTTATTTTTAAACTTTACATAATTGTATTAGTTTTGCCAAATATCAAAATGAATCCGACACAGGTATACATGTGTTCCCCATCCTGAACCCTCCTCCCTCCTCCCTCCCCATACCATCCCTCTGGGTCGTCCCAGTGCACTAGCCCCAAGCATCCAGTATCGTGCATCGAACCTGGACTGGCATCTCGTTTCATACATGATATTTTACATGTTTCAATGTCATTCTCCCAAATCTTCCCACCCTCTCCCTCTCCCACAGAGTCCATAAGACTGTTCTATACATCAGTGTCTCTTTTGCTGTCTCGTACACAGGGTTATTGTTACCATCTTTCTAAATTCCATATATATGCGTTAGTATACTATATTGGTGTTTTTCCTTCTGGCTTACTTCACTCTGTATAATAGGCTCCAGTTTCATCCACCTCATTAGAACTGATTCAAATGTATTCTTTTTAATGGCTGAGTAATATGGGTCCCAAGCTTAAATTCAATATAAAAAATAACAAACAGATGATAAATATGATTACATAAAAATGTAGAGATTTTATACATCAAAATAAAAATAGAATGCAAATAATTAACTGATAATAACATTTATCATACATAAGACAAAAATTTATTTATAGTATATAAAAATTTCAGGGACTTCCCTGGTTGCCCAGTGGTTAGGACTCTGTGTTCCCACTGCAGGGGGTCTGGGTTCAATCCCGGGTGGGAGAACCAGCTCCTACATGCCCCAGCTAAGAGTTTGCAAGTGCAACTGAAGATTGTGCACGTGGCAATGAAAACCCATTGCAGCTAAATAAATATATAAATAAATATTTTTTAAATGATTTCATGCAAACCTTTGATAAAAAAAAATGGTGAGATCCCAAAATATAAATGCGTGAAGGGAAAAAACAGACTAGTTCCTCCTCCCCTTTGAAAATGACTAGTAAACTTACCAAAACAATGTATTCAATCCTAAGACTAACCAAAAATGTGAGTTTTAAAAGCTATGATTTTCACCAATTCAAATAGAAATTCTTTAGAAATACCCCATTTTTTCTGGAATTACATAATACTGGTCTATGTAGGGAGAGACAAATCCTCTCGTGTCCTGTTGGACTGAATATAAATAAGGACACTCCTTTAGGAAAACAATTCTGCCATTTGTCTCAGAAGGCTGAAAAATATCTATAGCCTTTGATTAAATAATTCTACTATAAGTATATGATACTAGTTTAAGAAAATAATTTAAGATACAGAGAAAAACAATTTTATGTACAAATATGTTCAGGTAAATAGTATTTATAATAAGAGATAACAAAGAAACAGCCCAACTGTTCAACAGTAGGAGAATGTTTAAGTAAACTATTCTGGGACTTTCGGTGGTCCAGTGGTTAGTAATCTGCCTGCCAATGCAGAGGACATGGGTTCGAGCCCTGGTCCAGGAGGTTTGCACAGGCTGCAGGGCATCTAAGCGCCTGTGCCACAACGACTGACACCTGTGCTCCCTGGAGCCTGTGTCTGCATCAGGAGAAGCCACTGCTACGGGAGGGCCGTGCGCCACAATTAGAGAGCAGCCCCCGCTGCCTCCCTGGAGCCTGTGTCTGCATCAGGAGAAGCCACTGCTACGGGAGGGCCATGCACCATAACTAGAGAGCAGCCCCCGCTGCCACAACTAGAGAAAAGCCCGGGCAGCAACAGACCCCTGGTGGCCACAAAGACCCCGTGCAGCCAAAGATACATGAATCAAAAACAAAAACCAAAAAAAGCTATTCTGCATTCATACAATGCAATGCTATGTACCATTAAAATATTTATGGAAAACTGATAATAACATGGGAATATTCTAGTCATCATGTTCAGTGGAAGAAAACCCCAAGAGTATACAAATTAAGTGAAAAAAAATCACACCAGGATACAGTATCATTTCAATTAGTAAAAAATGTGTGAAAAGAAGATTGGAAAGAAATATACTAAAGTGTTAACTGTCACCACCTCTAGGTGAGTGAAATTTCCAAATATGCATTGTAGGTAATACTTTTGTGGTTATAAAACATAACTTACTGCTGTTCTTACAAAGGGAATCTTCAAAGGTAGATATCCCAGGATACCTCACTGCCTATATTTTGAAAGTCATCAAAACCTTATCTATCAAAAATTGGTACTGGATTGACTGACCCAATGATTTGATGTGATACATTAAAATTGAATTCAATGGACAGAACACTGCACTGTCTATTACTCACATGCCTTTTAAACCAACTTACTGATAGCTTGGCAGCAGTAAGTTATTTTGCAAGAAACAAGTTAGCAAGTCATTTGCCCAGTGGGGCTATCCACTATTATTCATGACCTATTTGTTACATTTGATGATGACCCAGCAGAGCAATCTCTATCTACCATATATCAAAAGCAACCATGCAATTAAGTCAATTCAGGCCCAAAGTCAGTCAGTTCAATGAGACAAATAAGGATTTTTCTTTTAAATGTCGGTGGCATCATGTGAAGCAAAATTGACTGACTGACTGAATGAAGATCTCAGTTATCAACTGACTTGCAAAGTATTCTGAGCATGCCAAACTTGCAGCCATTTTGCTTAAAGTACAGCCTGTTTTCAGCAACACTATCGCACCAGAGCCAATAAACATTTTTTTAAATCTACTATAATTATCAAGGTACAAATGTTTCCATCCTGATTGGAAACCACCCTGGGTGCAGCCTAAATGAAGGGTAGGAGTGAAAGGAGACGGCCTCCAGCCTCACCTCGGAGCAGAAATTCTGAGGAAAATGGGTCTTTCAGATCTGCCTTCTAAAGGAAAAGCAAAAAGAGCAGCTTCTGACAAAAGCTACCCTGCTGACATCAGCCGCAAGCCCCACACCTATTTCCCATTACACATTTACAAGTGGCTATTATAGCCCTCAATGCTGACAACAGTTTCCTTAGAACTGGAAACTCTCGTGTTGCGATTATTGTTTTTGTTCCTTTCTACCTTCTCTGACTATAAACATTAAGCTAGAAATATCTGTTCTATTAGACCCTCTTAAGAAAATAGGGCACAGCCCCACTCCAAGGTGGATGTCAAGCACTCACCATGGTGAGCTGAGGAATTCAGGGTCTGCTCCCAGCGACTCCATTTACAGTAGGACCTTGGGCAAGTCACTCCCCTGGGTTGCTAAGCAGGGCATGAAAAACAGCAGGTTTGATGAGTTCCAGATTCAGTACTCCTATCAGCCAGGTCATCTGAAATGCAAAAGAAAATAAAGAAATAATTGGTAGAAATGTATAACTAAGCTCATAAGAAAGTAAGGGAAATCCTCTGAGGACCCCTCCTCCAAATGAAGTAAGAGAAGGAACTCAGAATATTTAAACAGTGGTGAAGCCAAAGCTGCCTCGGGTTGTATTCTGATATTCACTCATCAGAAAGATGAATGTGGCCTTGGGCCCTTGAAAAATATCAAGTCAAAAGGCAGATGCTTCCTTCCGCCACCCCACTTCCATGAATTAAGTTAGATCTCCAAAAGGCTACCAACACTTTTAGGAAAAGGGTGAATGACAACAAGAAAAACAAGAGTAAAACTGCTGAACGAAGGCAAAACTATGGGTATATGGGTCAAAGGGGAAGTGGTTCCCTGAGAACTCGTCACTTAAAGCCAACCTGTACTCACTCTTTCACTCAATAAATATTTCTTGAACGCTACGTGCCAGGCTGTGAGCTAGATATTGGAGATATAGCAATGAACAAAACAGGTAAGCCCTGCCTTGAAAGAGATTATATTCCAATAGTGGGAGACAGACGATAAACAAACATGCAGATCAGACAGTGACAAATGCTAGAAGAAAAATAAATAAGGGGAAGGAGGCTAATGAGTAACTAAATAGGGGAGAAATCTTGTCTAGTTGGGTGAAGAAAGTACCCTGAGAAATGTAACACCTAAGTAAGACCTGAAAGGAGTGAGGGAGTGATCCATGCAGACATTAAAGCAAAGTGCTCTCTAAGCAGAAGGACCTGAAAATGTAAAAGCCCCTAAGCCAGGCCTGAGGAAGACAGAGGTGGGGATTGCGGCAGAGTAAGCAAATGAGGAGTGTAGAAGATGGGGGTGGGGGGCGTGGAGAGAGATGGCACAGGGGCCAGGTGACAGAGATGCGTGAGGGCGAACTGGTGACTTGGAAATTATTCAGAAGAGCTGGAAAGACACTGAGGGGTGAGTTAACATGTAGAATGCTCACCAGAATGCTGTGTGGAGAACATACCATAGAAAGGCAAGCCTAGAAGCTGGAGCGCCAAATAACACAACAGGTCAAGCAAGAGGCGATGATGACCTAGACAACTTGGGGCCATGGTTTGAATGTTTGTGCTCCTCCAGAATTCACATGTTGAAATCCTGATCCCCAAATCTGATGGTATTATAAGATGACAGCTTTGGGAGGTTCTTAGGTCATGAGGGCAGAGTCTCCACGAATGGAATTAGTGTTCTTATCAAAGAGACCCCACAGAGCTCCCCCAGCTCCTTCTACCAAGTGAGGACACAGGCAGAGGATGCCAGCTATGGGCCAGATGAGGGCTGGTTCTCCAGAAAGCAACCAGGCTGGCGCCTTGGTTTTGGTCTTCAGCCTCCAGAACTGTCAGAACAAATCTCTGCTGTTCATAAGCCACTCAGTCAGTGGAATTTTGTTGTAGCAGCCTGAGCAGAATAGAACACTTGGTGTAATGAAGATGGCAAAAATGGCCAGACTCTGGAAAGGAAAGGATTTCCATATTGATTGGAAGTGGGTTGCGAGAGAAAGGCTCAAACATGACTTCTAGACTTGTGGCCTGGTTAACAATAAGCAAATAACAAGCCCTAGCACCCAGATTGTTACTTTAAACATTAATATCATTTCCCAGAATTCTGGAGAAATGGCTGATTCCAAGTCTGTAACATAAAATGTATAAAAAAGAATCTAGCACTTCTTTTCACACCAGAAAATTAAGAAGCATTTGGAAAATATTACAGATGGGTCAAAAGGATATACAAACCAACTTAAATAGGCTCCCAATAGCCAAAGGTGGAACAATTGGGCATCAATAGATTTAATAGCTGCAATGGATTAAAATATCAAATATATTTTAAATGTAATAATAAATTTCAAAATTCATTGGTCATATCTAGAGGACACAGGGTATCAGTGTGTCCCTTTGAAAACTAGTAAATAAAAGGACCAAATCAAGCAAACTGAATCTACTTACAAAACTGTATCTTGGAATGCCAATTGTTGATGAGGAGAAGGCTTTCTTTATAGAAGTATCCTAACCAATAAATGAGGAGAAGGCAATGGCACCCCACTCCAGTACTCTTGCGGAAAATCCCATGAATGGAGGAGCCTGGTGGGCTGCAGTCCATGGGGTCTCTGAGGGTCGGACATGACTGAAGTGACTTAGCAGCAGCAGCAACTAATAAATGAAGTGGGAGCAATATGATTTTAATACTTCAACACCATAATTAAATAATAAATCTAGGTAATAATCATGAATGGCTGTTGTTAACATCATTTAAAAAAAAACAGGTAACTGGATATTATTAATATATGCTGTCTGATGGACGGAAGTACAATACACTGCCTGATGCATTCTTGTCAAAAAAATTAAAGCTAAATGTGAACAGCTCTCTAAATCTTACCACCAATTTACAGGAAATAGAGGCTTCTGTGAATCATGCTGATTGACACATTGGAATGCAATCAGCAAAAACCAGACTGTGGAAACTATACAGAATAAATGACCTGATTTCTTCAACAAAGACACTGTAAAGAACAAGATGAAAGACAGAGAGGAAATCTATATCCCAAGAAAGACTCCAGAGTTATATCAAACAATTGTAATCTATGAGTCTTACTTGAGTATGGATTTGAAGCAAATAAATGCAATTATACTTTCTAGCATACTCAGGGAAAAAAATGCTTTAATCTGCCAATACCAAGAGTAAGCAAGATTGTGGTATAATGAAAACCCTTCTACACTGCTTGTGGGAGTACAAACTGACACAAATACTTCCTAGTCATCAACTAGGGCACTCAAGGCTGTGCATGCCCTACAAATGAGCCAGCTACTCCTAGATTTATACCCTGGAGAAACTCTGGCCTGTGGGCACCAAGAGACAGTATGGGAGTGGACCCAGTAGCAAAGTTAAACAGTAAGAACCCCCTGCCCAATGTCCAGTCACAGCAGCAAAACTAAAGTACAGTATATTCATAAGAAGAGATATCACAGATCAGTGAAAACTGAGTCAACAGTTACCTGCATCAACATGGATAAATCTCACATCACATTGCGTAATTTAGAATACTACATACAGAATAATATCAGGTATATGAAGTTCAAAAGCTTACAACTGTAAACGATGTATTGAGATTTTAAGTGTGTTTGATGGGGTTAAAAGGCCTGACACAGGCTGGACAGGTCTATAGGCAATAAAACCACACAAATGAGAGGGTGTGAGCTTCTGGATTAGGGAAGTGACACACAGCACTTTCAAGTACCACTTCTCAAACTGGCTGTGGCTCAAACCACTTCTCACATTCATATGTGAATTTGTTGTATTATTCTTTATACCATATACACATATTTAAATTATCTTATGTGTAGACAACATTTCAAATTTTTATATAGAGGGTGAACCAAATGACTAAAACCCTTCCCAACACACTTAAAATTCAACTCATGTGATGTCTCATTTCCCTCATCTTCCTCTTGGGAAAAATAATAGCAACTATCTCAAAGGATATGGTAAAGATTAAATGAGTTAATGCATATAAAGTGCTTGGATTAAAAGCATAGGGAAAAAAAGAAAAAGATTTAGGACTAGTAATGAATATATAAATGCTCCATTATTTATAAAGAAAGGGTGACTCTAAAATTCATAAATCTGAATAAAGTGTGCATGAACCTTCTGGATGTGTTTGAAGAGATGATCTGTGTGCACCAGTGCCATACAACTTTAATACACTAATAATATCAATTATGTCCAATTAAATCCTATCATCTCTTTAACACCTAAATAAATAAATAAATAAAGTGCTGGGATGAGAGCCAGACATATATGAAGACACATTAAGTGCTCAATAAATATAACTCTAACTATTACCATCAGCCGCCTATTCACCAACAGAACTGCCAGGAGAACACATCTTTCATCTTAAAATGGAGAGGAACTATTAAAATCCCAAACAAAGGAAGATGTGGTGGAAGAATATTTTGTATTGCTGCCTGCAGCAGCCAAGCAAGGGCCAGCCAGGGAAGCCTTCCTCATCCTTTCTCTGCCCCTGGCTGGCCTGACGGAAACCATGGGATGGGTCCAAAGGCTTACTCCCTAAAGAGTCATGATGGGTCATGCTGAGAATGCAACCAGCCAAATATTCTCAAGAAACCTGGAGACAGCCATGTCCTCCTGCTTAAAGGTGATGACCTCATTCCAAACCGTCTGTGCAGCCTGCCCCAGGCCTTCTAAGCCAGTCAGACAGACACACTCACCACCGTGCCTGGCCATTCCCCATCACTCCTGACCTGTACTTTACTCAGTCTTGTCTGTACCGAACATGAACCCTTGACTCCATGATTCCAGCTTGCCCCAGGCGTTCTGGACTTGGTCCTGTTCTTACCCTCCCTCTCATGCATGCTACAGTTTTTGCTAGCAAACTACAGCTTGTCTGGCCCTGCGGTGCTTCCCCTTCTGCAATGCACCGACTAGAAGAATATTCTCTGGTTCCGGGCCCAACACTAGTGGCTTTGATAAGATGCTTTTGGTTGCAAGTAACAGAAACCCCAAGCTGACGTAAGCACTAAAAAGATGGTACTGGCTCAGTGATTAACAAGTAGTCATAGGGTGAGTTTTGGGAGCCAAATCATGGCACCAGAGTCACAGTTTCTTCTCATCCTGTCTCCAGCAGTACCTGCTTCATCCTTAAAGCTGACTGTCTGCATGTTCGCAAACTGGCTGGAAGCAGCTATAGGGGCTATGTGTTCCCTTGTTTATGTCTAGTAGAAAGGGAAAACTCTCTCCCAGTAGCTCTCTTAAAAATGAAGCGTCTTCTTTTCTAAAAGTCTCTAGAGAAAAAAATTTTGGCTCATTGGCCTAAATTGGGTGGTGTGTCCTGAACTAGGCACTGTGACCAGGGGTGGATCTTCTGGCTGGGGATTAGCTGACAGAGTCCGAGGAGATGTGTTTGGGGGTGGAGGCTCCTCTCCCAGAGCACAGGGGCTGCTGGAGGAGGCACGATGCCTGGGCCCTGCTTCACTCTCTGCTCTGCTCTGTGCCCTCGGGGCACCCCTTTCACAATGTACCACCCCAGCTGTCCTGCTCCCTGGCTTCTAGTTGGATTTGACCCCAGAACACCAGCGGAAGATCTGAAGGTGGGAGGCAAACAGGGCAGGAGTGACTGTCCCCCAGCTCGCTCCCTGCTGTGCTGTGGTTCTAACAGAGGCTGTGCTCCTCTGGTGGGACATCCCCTGGAGGGCGCCCCCCACCCTTCCAGCTCTAGCTGCTCCCTCCCTCACCCCCAGCTCCTTCCCCCCGCTCCTCCCCGGGGGTAACAGCTCCCACTGTTACCTGCCACCTAGTGCTCCCCTGCCCCCGGCCCACCCCAACTGTAAGCAGCCCCTCCACTAAACCCTGGAGTGCAGTCATGTGTTTCCTTCCCCGGCCTTGGTTACCACAGCATCTGAGTGAAGACTGGGAAAACACTCCCAAGAGGAAGGGAGGACCGAACCGCAAACACCCACAGCTCTTGCCCCCCTCCCCCACTCCACTAATGGGAAGCAGGAAACTGTCCCTCATGGTCTCCAGCCGACAATTCACTATTCTAGCTTGTTACTCGCTATGGATTACATATGATATGAATAATACTTGCATACACACAATGGGAGTTTTGTCTCTTTCTAGAGAAATGCTCTCTAACTCCCTGAATGCTAAGAACTTCAGGTTGCTTCATGGGCTCAGACAGAAAAGTGCTTAAACCGTCAGACCTGCTGTTTCTGCCAACAAACGCCGTCGGATGGCTCAGAGCACACGTCAGTGATCAACCAGGGATGAAAGACAGAAAAACAGGAGCAGCGGGAGCGAAGGGAGCCTCAGAATAGAGAAAGACCCAAACGAGTTATTTCTGGTGTGGACAAGTCAAGCACAGGTGAGGCTGAGCCAGTGAGAGGGAGGGGGGCACCAGTTGTGAGGATCTGGGGTCTGTTACGCAGGATTCCTACTGAGTAGAGAAGGTATCCAGATACAAGAGGGAGTACAGCAAAAGATGGGCTCAGGGCTGTGGAGAAATCTCATTCCCAAAAGTCACCCACCCCTACCCCTTCAGGAAGAGTGAGCCCTTAGAACTGGCCTAACTGGTTGTCAACTGAGACAAATTGAAGAGGAAACACTTCTGGGCTTTGTCATGGTGAATGTAGGTCTATATGCACGTATGTGTGTGTGTGTGACAGAGAGAGAAAGAGACAGACAGAGAGACAGATTCTCCACCACCCATTAAGTTCTCCTCTCCCCTCTTGTCTCCTCTGTTGCAGCATGAGCGTGCTTTCCTGGGGGAGCCCACCTCCGTTCACTGGCCTACATCCTGACAGCTGGGGAAGGACACACATACACACAGGGCCTTCCACCTGGCATCCCACCCCACAATAGCTGTTCCGACCACGTAAGAAGCATGGGGGTCACTGGTCATTCTCCAAAGAGCCAAGGACACAGAGATAATTGTATCAAAGGGATTCAACTTCCTGGATGACCTCACTCCACAGATCTGCAGAGAACAGATAAGCATCACAGGGCCCTGGCAGCGGCCCCTCCAGGGAAGGAAAGGGCTAGGAAGCTGACTTTCCACAGTCTGTGCTGCCTTCCTTGACCCAGGGACAGGCCACCTGCAGCCTCCAAAGTCAGGATGCCCCATGTCAGCTCCTGCCAACTCCACAAGAAAGGCGACTAGGGCCATACCACCCCCAGAGTAAGGCCTCCACTGACCCCACGTGGGCCCCCGGGAGCCTTTCCTTCTGTGTCCCCCCAACAGAGATTTCTCATATTTTCATTCAAATGAATTTGTATTTCATTTCTGAACTTTTTCTTTCTTTCATGTTCTCAGATTATACAGCATAAAAAAAAAAGAATAGGTTAAAAAAAAAAGGTATATTTCAGAACATAATTTGTGAGCCTAATAGTTATAATCAGCAATAAGAGGAAATGAAATGATGTTTCCAAGCATTTATTTAGTCATTATCCCGATATTTTTTTTTGAGTCCTTTCTGCACCAAACACAAATTCAAGCCTGGGAGATGGAAAGCTAACACACCTCCCCTGTTCTGGAAGAACTCACAGCTCACAGATTTGTTGGAAGTCATGCTATGCTATGCTAAGTCGCTTCAGTCGTGTCCGACTCTGTGTGACCCCATAGATGGCAACCCACCAGGCTCTGCCATCCCTGGGATTCTCCAGGCAAGAACACTGGAGTGGGTTGCTGTTTCCTTCTCCAGTGCATGAAAGTGAAAAGTAAAACTGAAGTCGCTCAGTCATGTCTGACTCTTCATGACCCCATGAACTGAAGCCTACCAGGCTCCTCCGTCCATGGGATTTTCCAGGCAAGAATACTGGAGTGGGGTGCCACTGCCTTCTCCAATTCATAGACACTTAAACAAAGGGCTATTTAAGTACTCTGAAGTCATTTTATCCATAGGAATCCTAATATTATATTAATTTTATATTAAATTAATATTATATTAAAAATTATATATTTTACTAATATTATATTAAATTATTAATCAGCCAGAGGAAGAATCAGTTATCAAAGCTTCATTTTATAGTGCTCAGAGGTGGCCCAGGATTTGTTAACTAATCCAATACTCCTGCCTACAATCGACTGCCTTGTAGTTTCTGGAAGGATGCAAAGATTCTAAATCCTTGCTAATAGGGTAGCTGCTCGCCACCTGTGGCTACTGAGCTCTTGAAATGTGACTAGTGTGACTGAGGAACAGAAATTTAAATTTTATCTAATTTTATCTAATTTTAATTAATTTAAATAGTCACCTGTGGCTGGCAATTTCCAATCTGCATATCACAGTTCCAGAATTCTAGTCCTATTTAGATCTGACTAGATTTACCAAAAGCAGTGAAGATTAATCAGTCGAGACTAAAATCAAGTAACCCACCAACGGGCCTGGTCAACAAGGTATTAATAAATCAACTGTCTGCCCACCTGGACTCATCCGACCTTGAATGTCTAGAAGAAAATGAACCTGTTACTCAGTTGGAGCAGAAAAGGAGGTAGGAAGTGTAACCATGAAGCAAGGTTAAGCACCTAAAACAGAAGCCCCAGGCACAAAGAACCAAAGAGAAGTCTTCGGGGGTGGATGGGGGGAGCTGCGGAACAACACCAAG
>NW_011494681.1:1288056-1291459 GCF_000754665.1 Bison bison bison
AACACCAAGCAGCTGAGTGTAAAAAAGCAGAACTAAAGCAGGTTCAAACTCAAGTCAAAGTTCTAAAAAATTGCGATATTAATCAACAGAATGCAATCCAAAACCCATTCACTGACAACCCTCCTTCCATCAAGAAATGTCTTTTTGAACATTTCTTGTGTGCTCAGCACCAAGCAGGAATTATTAAGAAATCTACAGCAACATCAATCTCTGCCTTAAAGAAGTTGAGATTTTTGCATGAAAAGACCAAACTCACACATACAACAGTGAGAAAACTATACAAGACAGTATCCAGTAAAGCACTGGAAGTATTTAACTTAGCCACAGTTACAACTGTGGGCTTTCCTGCTGGCTCAGAAGGGAAAGAACCTGCCCGCAATGCAGGAGACATGGGTTCAATCCCTGGGTTGGGAAACCCCCTTGGAGAAAGGAATGGCTACCCATTCTAGTATTTTTGCCTGGAAAATGCCATAGACAGAGGAGCCTGGAGTGCTACATACAGTCCATGGGGTCGCAAAGAGTCAGACACGACTGAGTGACTAACACACACACACGGTAAACACCGGTAAAGAAGTGGAGAGGAAGGGAGAGGTGGGTGAAGACTGCAGTCACCAGTCTTTATGGGCAATGGGAGTTTCACGGTGGGCTTTCCGCAACTCTCAGGACTTAATTCAAGTTAGCCTGGCCTCCCAGGCCCGTTACAACCTGCCCTCCACCCATCTTCAGCAGCATCCTCATCAGACAACCCCACCCCAGTTTTTGCCAACATGAAGTCCTTTCCCAATCTGCTCACCATCTCTAACACCGAGCCACTGTATATGCAGAACCTACCGGGCCCCTCAGCGCTGGAGTCACAGACCTCTGCTTGCATCCCAGCTTCTCCAAGTCATAGCTGGGGGACCTCAGCCAAATTCCTTAACCCCCTCTAAGCCCTGATTTCCCCACATGTAAAATGAGAGTTGGAGAAGGAAATGGCAACCCACTCCAGTATTTCCGCTGGGAGAATCTCATGGACAGAGGAGCCTGGCGGTCCATAGGGTAGCTAAGAGTTGGACACAACTGAGTGACTGAACAACAGCAGCCACAAAATCAGAGTAATATGGCCCACCCATAGGGTTTTTGTGACAACTAAGATAAATAAAATCCTTACAAACAACTTAAAAAAAAAACCCTGCTTTTCATACTTTGACAATTTTCAACCTATCTTAAGATTCTGCTCAGGTATTTCCTGACTGCCCTTGCTGTTGGGGGTTTTTCACAAAGGGATGCTATGATGATAGCCCCTGTAGCCAGTGAGGTAACATACCCCAGTTCACCCAGACAGCCCCAGTTCACGCTTGGTGTCCCGTGTAGTTTTTGGCATTTGTCCTAGATGCTCTATTTTTCTGTAAACTACTGTTGGTGATGACTGCATTAAAACGTGCTGGGGAGGATGCGGCTCTAGTGGCACTCATGTGAACCATCCTTCTGCTGATTTCAGGAAACGCAAGGGACAAGTGGGGTTGATCTCTGGGTTGGGAAGATCCCCTGGAAGAGAAAACAGCAACCCACTCCAGTGGGTTGCTGGGATATACCCTGGCAGCTACAGTCCATGGAGTTGCAAAGAGTCACAGACATGACTGAGTAACTGAGCACACAGGCACGTGTTGGGGAGGGAGAGTTTGGTGGGTGTCCACTTTGTCTTTCCAACTTCCTGCAAGGACGTAAGGTCCACAGGCAGTAAATAGGGTTCTTACTCTAATACATGCTGAGACCTGAAAGATGATGAGCCATAAACTGTCTCTTTTCCTGAGCTTTCCTAGATGAAAACGGGAACAGGTGAAAACTAACATCTCCTTTTCAAGGACAACACACGGGGCGCTTACTGCTGATAAAATGAAGCATGTATATAACTCTTCCTGGTCTTGGAAAGCTGGGGGTGAACTATTGGGCACCACGGCTCCTGCCAGCCATCTGGTGCACCCACCAGGTGTGTGCTGGCCAGTGCAGGGGCCTGAAAGACGCACAAAGCCACCAGGCCTTCAGTCAGTGCAGTCTTTGGAAAATAAAAGAAATATGTTAGGCTCTTGTGAGAAACACACAGGAATTAGAGACTGAGCAGTGCTACAGTAAAGAGTACAACAAGTAATCTGAATATTCTTGCTGTAGAGGGATTTTCCTTTAAATATGGATAAAATTACAACTATTTATTTTACTATTTGGTAACACTTTACAAAATTTGGCAATAAATGTTTTCAGCAGCAAGTCAACAAAAAATGTGCATGTTAAATTTAAGTACTGAATTTTCATGTATGAAGAGAACTGATGAATATGCAACTTGTACAATATCATTGATAATATTTACTACCCACCACCATAATAAACTTTGGAAAATTCTGAAAGAGATGGGAATACCAGACCACCTGACCTGCCTCTTGAGAAACCTATATGCAGGTCAGGAAGCAACAGTTAGAACTGGACATGGAACAACGGATTGGTTCCAAATAGGAAAAGGAGTACATCAAGGTTGTATATTGTCACTCTGCTTATTTAACTTATATGCAATGGCACCCCACTCCAGTACTCTTGCCTGGAAAATCCCATGGATGGAGGAGCCTGGTGGGCTACAGTCCGTGGGGTCACTAAGAGTCGGATACGACTGAGCGACTTCATTTTCACTTTTCACTTTCATGCATTGGAGAAGGAAATGGCAACCCACTCCAGTGTTCTTGCCTGGAGAATCCCAGGGATGGGGGAGCCTGGTGGGCTGCTGTCTATGGGGTCACACAGAGTTGAACACGACTGAAGTGACTTAGCAGCAGCAGCAGCAGCAGAGTACATCATGAGAAACGCTGGGCTGGAAGAAGCACAAGTTGGAATCAAGATTGCTGGGAGAAATATCAATAACCTCAGATATGCAGATGACACCACCCTTATGGCAGAAAATGAAGAGGAACAAAAAGCCTCTTGATGAAAGTGAAAGAGGAGAGTTAAAAAGTTGGCTTCAAGCTAAACATTCAGAAAACAAAGATCATGGCATCTGGTTCCATCACTTCATGGCAAATAGATGGGGCAACAGTGGCAGACTTTATTTTTTGGGCTCCAAAATCATTGCAGATGGTGATTGCAGCCATGAAATTAAAAGACGCTTGCTCCTTGGAAGAAAAGTTATGACCAACCTAGATAGCATATTCAAAAGCAGAGACATTACTCTGCCAAAAAAGATCCCTCTAGTCAAGGCTATGGTTTTTCCAGTGGTCATGTATGTATGTAAGAGTTGGACTGTGAAGAAAGCTGAGCGCCAAAGAATTGATGCTTTTGATCTGTGGTGTTGGAGAAGACTCTTGAGAGTCCCTTGGACTGCAAGGAGATCCAACCAGTCCATCCTAAAGGAGATCAGTCCTGGGTGTTCATTGGAAGGACT
>NW_011494681.1:1291559-1298794 GCF_000754665.1 Bison bison bison
CCATCCTAAAGGAGATCAGTCCTGGGTGTTCATTGGAAGGACTGATGCTAAAACTGAAACTCCAATACTTTGGCCACCTCATGCGAAGAGTTGACTCATTGGAAAAGACTCTGATGCTGGGAGGGATTGGGGGCAGGAGGAGAAGGGGACGACAGAGGATGAGATGGCTGGATGGCATCACTGACTTGATGGACGTGAGTCTGAGTGAACTCCGGGAGTTGGTGATGGACAGGGAAGCCTGGTGTGCTGAGATTCATGGGGTCGCAAAGAGTGGGACAGGACTGAGCGACTGAACTGAACTGAACTGAACCAGATACCAGTAACATCATGGGCCACACAAAAACCAAATACAAGTCTACTGAAGAAGTTCCAGCCTCTACTTTAAAAGTTAGAACTATTTTAGGAAGGCTGTGCTCCCAAACAAAAATTTCACAAGAGCAGCTGCAGAAGGTGTGTTTACCAGTGAAGCATGACTTTTCATTTAGATCAAACTACTCCTCTCAATTAACTTTGCCCATTTTTATTCCAAGTCTGTATAAGCAAAAAGTGAACCAACAGCTGTGTGTGTGTTGGTGACATTAGTAAAAGAATTGCCAAACAGTTGCACAAAACCCTTTTCATATTAGAGTCTTCAGATACTTCAAATGGAAAATCAGTGAATTCCAACTCTGGTGTGATTTTTTCCCCCATACAGTTCATGAAATCAAAGTAAAACTGTCTGCAGTTTATTTTCAGGTAAAACAGCTGACGTTGTTTTACTGTTATAAATTCAGTTCAAAAGTTTGACTGAAGATAAGATGTGTTTTATAGTAATAATAAGAATACAAATTTAAGGAAAGCTTGCTGGGGCTAAGTCACTTCAGTCGTGTCTGACTCTGTGCGACCCCATAGATGGCAGCTCACCAGGCTCCCTTATCCCTGGGATTCTCCAGGCAAGAATGCTGGAGTGGGTTGCCATTTCCTTCTCCAATGCATGAAAGTGGAGAGTGAAAGTGACGTTCGTGGAAAAATAATGTTCTTAACAAATTAAGAAAGCTGCAGAGCAGAATGTACTTGGAAAACTGTACTTGAGCACAATCCATGATTGTCTCCAAAGAACTGTGATATTCCACCAAAGGAAATAGACACTGTGGTTGTCGAAAGTTACAAATGTTTTTATATGTAAACAAAGTAACCAAAGTACAAAATTCTTCTGATAGAGCTTATATTAAGCATCCAGTCACTCCTCTCAAAACAAAGCCCTTGCATCAACAATAACAATAAAAACGTCAGCTTGGCAGTGCACATTTTCTCACTTTCTCTGTTGCCCATCAGGAAGCTGATTTCAGAAATGTTTGAGCCTTTGAATGACTATTTTGTAAATCAACCTACGTGCCCTAGAAAACTAGAGAATTATTTTGGAATAGTTCATTAAATGCAGGTTGCATTTTAATGAAAATCAATTGGAATATTTTAATAAATTATTCAATAAATGGAGCACAATAAAATTCAGGTTGTAAAGCTCTTTATGAATTATAATGATCTAAAACAAGCTTACCCAGGGACACATTCAAACTGTCTCTACCAAAGCAAGGAAAGAAATGAAGAAATTAAAGTGTGGAGCTCAGAGGTATATAATACCTTGACTTGTAGGAAGGATCTTTTGACGAAGCTCTTATTTTTAATTGGATCAATTTATATTCTTTATTGAAGTGAAATGTAATTGCAAAGGCCTGCAATTTTACAACATCTAACTTTAGTGAAATATTCAAAAGCATCATAAATAGTGAGAAATTATTTGACAATTTGTGCCTGGTAAAAGTATTCATTGAATAAAGGTGCTCTGAATGGGGGAAGTTATTTTGGCTGAAATATTAACACAGTCCAATTTGAAAACATTAGAATCAATCAAACATTAGAACCTCTATTTAGCTGCATTAGCTCTGAGCTTACTAAATAATTCAGCAACTCCAAAAAATAATAATAATAATAATTCAGCAACTCCAGAGAGAGTATTTTCTCAGTTAAAAATACTTGGGTTCACAGAGAAAGGTCAGTTTCAAGTTTACTAATCATGTAATGCAACTGAAAATGATACAATGGTAAATTTTAGTTTAAAAATTAAAATAAAAAGATGGAAACAAATACATTCTTCAACAGTGTCAGGAACTTACCTCAATGCAAACAAATATGACTGAAAATTGATTAAAGTTGTGAATGTATATTTATAGACAATAATGCTCAGTATTACAGGCATAGGGACTTCCCTGGTGGTTCAGGGGCAGGGCTCAATTCCTGGTCAGGGAACAAGATTCCTCATGCCACAGCTACGATCGGGTGCAGCCAAATAAATAAATAAAAATATTTAGGAAACCCAGTATTATAGGCATAACTCAGAAATATTGCAGGTTTGGTTCCTGACCACCTCAACCAAGTGTATATCACAGGAAAGCGAGTCATACTAATTTTTTGGTTTCCCAGTACATGTAAAAGTATGTTTACACTCTGCTGTGTCTATTAAGTGGGTAAGAGCAATGTATCTAAAAAATAACACATATACCTTAATTCAAAAAGACTTTATTGCTAAAAAAAAAGAAAAATGCTATCACCTAAACCTTCAGCAAGTAATAATCTTGTTGCTGGTGGATGGTCTTGCCTCAGTGTTGGTGGCTGCTGACTGATCAGAGTGATGGTTGGTGAAGATTGGGGTGGCTGTGGTAATTTCTTCTTTTATTTTGTTTTGTTTTGTTTTGTTGTTGCTTTTTTGGCAATTTCGTAACACAAGAGAACAATGAAGTTTGCAGCATCAATTGACTCTTCCTTCCATGAATGTTTTCTCTGTAGCATGCGACGCTGTTTGACAGGATCTACCCACAGTAGGACTCCTTTCAAAACTGGAGTCAGTCCTCTCAAACTGCCACTGCTTTAATAACTAAGTTTACCTAATATTCTAAATCCTCTGTTGTAATTTCAACAAAGCATCTTCATTAGAAGTGGTTTACATCTCAAGAAATCACTTTCTTGGCTCATCCATAAGCAGCAACTCCTTATCCATTAAAGTTTTATCACGAGATTGCAGCAATGCAGGCATGTCTTCAGGCTTCTAACTCTAGTTCTCTTGCCATTTTCCTTCATATCTGAAGTTACTTCCTCCTGAGGTCTTGAACCCCCTTCAAGTCATCCATGAGGGTTGGAATTAACTTCTTCCATACTCCTGTTAATATTGATATATCAACCTTTCTCATGAATCACAAATGTTCATAAATGGCATCTAGGATGGTAAAGCCTTTCTAGGAAGTTTTCCCTATTTTTTGCCCAGATCCATCAGAGCCATTGCTATCTATGGCAGCTACAGCATTGTGAAATGTGTTTTTTAAATAATAAGACGTGAAAGTTGAAATTACTCCTTGGCCCATGGGCTGCAGAACGAGTATCTTGTTTTAGCAGGCATGAAAACATTCATCTCACTGTACATCGCCATCAGGGCTCTTGGGTGACCAGGTGTGTTGTCACTGAGCAGTACTATTTTGAAAAGAATGTTGTTTTCTGAATGGTAGGTCTCAAGAGTGTCCTTAAAATATTCAGTAAACCATGTTGTAAACAGATGTGCTGTTACCCCGACTTTGTTGTTCCATTTACAGAACACAGGCAGAATAGAGGAACCATAATCTGCAAGGGCCCTGGGATCTTCAGAATGGTGACTGGGCGCTGGCTTCCAACCTGAGCTCTCCAGCTGCATTAACCCGAAACAGGCGAGTCCTGCTGTCCTTTGAAGCTTTGGAGCCAGGCATTGACTTTTCTCAAGCTATGAAAGACTTAGCGGGTTATCTTCTTCCAAAATAAGGCTGCTTTGTCTACATTGAAAATCTGTTGTTTAGAGTGGCTGCCCTAGTTAACAATCTTAATGAGATCTCCTGGATAATGTGCTGAAGCTCTTACATCCGCACTTGCTGCTTCACCTTGCCCTCTGATTTTATGAAGATGGTTTCTTTCCTCAAACCTCATGAACCAACCGTCCACTAGCTTCCAACTTTTCTTCTGCAGCTTCCTCACCTCTCTCAGCCTTCAAAGAATGGATGAGCCTTGTTTGGATTAGTCTTTGGTTTAAGGGAATGTTGTGGCCGGTAGGATCTTCTATTGTTGTTTAGCCACTAAGTCATGTCCGACTCTTTGTGACGCTATGGACTGTCGCCCGCCAGGTTCCTCTGTTCATGGGGTTTCCCATGCAAGAATACTGGAGTGGGTTGCCATTTCCTCCTCCAGGGGATCTTCTCAACCCAGGGATGGAATCTACATCTCCTACATTGGCAGGCGGGCTCTTCACCACTGAGCCACCAGGGAAGCCCCATGACCTTCTGTCTAGACCACTGAAACTGTCTCCATATCAGCAATAATGCTGTCTCCCTTTCTTGTCATTTATGTGTTCACTGGAGCAGCACTTTTAGTTTCCTTCAAAACCTTTTCCTTTGTACTCACTACTTGGCTAACTGGTACAAGAGGCCTGGTTTTCAGCCTGTCTTGGCTTTCAACACACCCTCCTCACTAGGTATAATCGTTTCTAGGCTTTTTGGACACACTGTGCCGCTTGTGGGATAATAGTTCCCCGACCAGGGATCGAACCAGTGCTCTTGGTAGTGAAAGCCAGGGAATTCCCTCATTTCCAACTTTTGATTTAAAGTGAGAAATATGTGACTCTTCCTTTCACTTGAACACCTAGAGGTCATTGGCGGGTTATTAACTGGCTTAATTTCAAAATTGCTGTGTCTCAGGGACTAGGGAGGGTGAAAGAGTGGGAGAGAGAAAGGGAAATGGCTGGTCAGTGAAGCAGTCAGAAAACACTCAGTATTTGTGGGGCTCATGGTCTTACATGGGCGAGGTCCATGGCGCCCCAAACAATTACAGTAGTAGCATCAAAGATCACTGATCACAGATCATCACAACAAATATAATAAAAATGAAAAGGTTTAAAATACTTCCAGAGTTACCAAAGTGTAACACAGAGACACAAAGTGAGCAAACGCTGTTGGAAAAATGGTGCTGAACAGACTTGCTTGCCACAGGGTTGCCACAAAACTTCATTTTGTGTAGGGGGAAAAAAAAAGAGAAGGCAGTATCTGGGAAGCACAATAAAGCACAACAAAGCCATGAAACAAGGTATGCCTGAATTGTATTTTGCTTATATTTTCTTAATCTGTATAAAATTATTTATTTAAAAATGTTGGTTTGCACACATGAGCAACGGTCTATCTTTTAAAACGAATTCTATTCATACAATCACTTTCGAACAGCACTATTTACTGTTGAGCACTATGTTGAAACTAATTTTCTAGTCTATAAATAATTTCAAAAACAATACAGTTTTCATTGTTCTAGTAGCCCCCTAACACAAAAGCATCGCAGAAGGATAAGTTCTACGTTTCCCCGCCAGAGCTCACACCAGCCTTCATCCTGTCTGCGCCCAGCTCCTTCTGCCTCCACCCACACTGCCTTTAGAACAGGGATTTGATGTTGCGGATCCAGAACCCTTTTAACTTCCTTTCCATGTGCCGGATACAGACTGTTTAACTCTTTTAATCCTCACGAACCTCTGAGATGGATGTTCTAACTACACTCCTTTACAGATGAGGAAACTGGGGTGGGGAGAGGTGGTACTGAATCGACTATGCTCCCAGGCAGTGGCTGGGCTGGGCTTTGAGTGCAGGCAGGCTGCCTGCAGAGCCCATGGCCATAACTGCAAACTCATGTGACTCTCTCCCAACAACTGTCTGCAGATGAATGAATGAATGAAGAAAGGAAAGGAAAAAGACTATGGCAGCCACTCTAAGCATGATGGGTAAAGAGACTGCAAAGAGAGGAAGTACCTAACACACCACTTTGTACTCACAACACAGTTGAAAGGTTTGGAGTTAGAACCAGTGCTTTTCAAGGGAAAGCAATCTACCTTAAATAAACAGGATTGTTTCCTCAGTGCACCAATGGCCAGGATGCAAGGACTCAACAGAACAAACGGGCTTTTCCCCCTGCTGATAACAAAGACCTCCTCATTTTGGTTGTTTACTCAGACCCTGAGAACCAGACACTCTGCCTAAAACAAGGATGTTGTCTGCCCTGTGCTGATGGGCTCTGGATGTCTGATCCAGCCCCACCAGGCTCCGGCCCGGCCTGCCGCAGGTGCCTACAGGTCAGGAGTAGAGCTCTGAAGAGCTCTTTCTCAAGCGGTGGGACTGGAGGAGTTGGATGGGGTGTCGGAGGCATCAGGAGGAGAGCCAAGGGTGGAGTGGAAGATAGTGCTAGGTTTTCAGCTGCAGGACCTGACAGTGCCCATGACAGAGTTGGAAACGTAGGAGAGAATATTGTCCTGGAAAGGAATACACTCCAGAGAGGCTTGAGCTTGTTGAGTTTGCATCATTAGAAACCAGCCAGAGAGAGACTGTGACAATGCTGAGAGAGGCCCACTGTGTCCTAGGCCACCAGGCCTCCCAAGGTGGAGACAGAGGTGATGGAGAGAAAGAAGGTGCAGAGGCGAGGGAGGCAGGGGTGGCCCTGATGGAAGACACACAGGATGAGAGGACATGGCCTGGAGAAGGAAAAGCAATCAGCACCGTCACGCCCAGATCACCTCTGCACCCTTCTCCTGACTGCATGGAGGTGCAGCACCCAGATCCTGCTTCAGGGAAGGCCTTGCAGTCGGCCGACCTGCCTCCAGCCAGGGGAGCCACTGGGCCTCACACTCCTGCCTACCACTCCCTTTCCTCTGGCCGTGTCAGATCAGCAGAGTGCTCTTCCCCACCCCACCCTGCTGCCTCCTGTTTTATTTTTCACAGGTGTCCCCTCCCATAAACTGCACTTTAAATTCCAGTGACTGCTTCTTGCTCTTGCAACTGACACATGTGCCAAATCTCTGAAAATGGCATCCCAGAGAAGACGCTAGTGTCACGCTCTTTGGTTAACTTTGGGAATCTAGGACCAACATCAGCGGTTCATGGATTCACTGATTCAACTAGCTATTCACTTAATGGATGGCTACTAAGTGGATGGGCATTGATTAAGCACCCATCATACGCTAGGAGCTGTGCTGAATCCCAGGGGTATAACAATCAACAAGGAAGACAATCTTATTTAGGTGACTCGGAAAATGGAAAAGTCATGAGGAATCCAGAAAGGAGAAGCTCTTACTGAAACTTCCAGCCTTATCTGCCACCTGATGAAAAGCATACCAAGTGGTCATCCCCCCAGACTGAAGAGATCTTCAGTCC
>NW_011494681.1:1298894-1309086 GCF_000754665.1 Bison bison bison
CCGCGGCCATGCCCCTTCCACACTGTGCACGTTCGGTCCCCACCACCAGCACCCAACGAAGAAGAGCAACTGCACACCCCAGAGGACAACAGAAAAGCATCACCGACCTCCACGGTGGTCCGGGGAGGGCGTGGGGAGGCATTTGCCAGCTGCCTTCTCTGCTTTCAGCTCCCTCTCCCTGCCCCACCCTGCTGCAGCCAAGAGTCAGCAAAACACTTCCAATGACATGAGCCAGCATGAATCTAATTCACAGAGTGCCCCAAAGTCGCCCCAGTTGCACAGCTCCCTCAGAGAGGGAGCTGACCAGGAGTCAGAGTCCCAGTGGAAAGTGGGAGGGTGTGTGGGCACCTGCAGGAATGGGATAAGGGGGGTCTCCAGGAGCCCTGGGCTGGCCCAAGAGGCTGTGCCTAGAACAGGCTCCCAGGGGGACGCTGAGCCCCACCTCCCTGTCTGCGAGATGCTAGGGAACGCCTGCAGCAAGAAGAGTTCCTGGGGGAGACCAGCCTCTGAGCCTCAGAGGGCCCAGGCTCCTGGGGAGGGAGCTGGAATGCCAACTCTGCCATCCTCATCCAGGACAAAAAGCAAGCCCTCTGGCTTCGCTAGACCTCAGTCTCCTCTGCCCTAAAGGAAGGAGTGCAGCTGCATCTGCCTCCATAGGTGACTGGGAGGATTAAATGGATCCCATCCAGAAAGCGCTCAGCTCTGTGCTGACAACTGGAAAGTGCAAACTAACAGTTGGTTATTATCATTCCCATGTGCCCGGCTCCAGCCCTTACACGGACTTCAACTGCCTCGACCTCTGTCATTCCACTCTGACCCACTTCCTCTTAAAAAAGGAAAACCAAAATATATATTGCCTTCTGCATTCAGGAAGGGTTCCTGAAATTACACCCATCATAAGGCTTCCAGGTCTCCTGTTTGTAGGGATAGGATGCTCGTCAAGCTCAGGGAGAAAACGGCCCACGAGTCCCTGACTTGGCTACAGAGGGACCCCTGCGCGGTCCACGCAAGTGACCCCAGGCAGGGCAATAGGACAGCTCGTGTCTCCTGCAGGAATTCCACCTGTGGCTCCGAGTAATAGGTTTTGATCTCCGGCTCGCTGCCAGTTAGGAAGTGAAACCCCTTCTGGAACACTTGCTGTTTTGTTGGCTTTCCCTTGGAGAGCTAACAATTTCACCTAGAAGCTGTGTGCTGAGAAGCTGTGTGCAGAACACAGCCCCATAAACACTGACAAGGTATTTCACAGGCTCCCTAATTCTCTTCTGCACAAGAGGGGACAGCGGCCCCGCCTCCAAAACCCTAAAGTCACCGGAGTAAGCGGGGCTGTCCACCTGGCCCAAGGTAATCACCTAGACCGCTGTGTTACCTCCACCTTCCTTTGTAACTCAAAGGCCTAACTAAACCAAGGACGTGAGAGAAAAAGGGCGATTGTTTCTGCTGACAGGTTTGAGTTAAGAATCTGGAAGAGGACGCTGGTTTCCAGGGTTGGGCATTAGAAGCGGGGGCTGAGGGGGCTTCATGGACCTGCTTGCCCCAATTATTGGCAAGAATGATTGTAAGCCAGTTCTGCAGATGGTGGCGGGGCCTCCCCGTGGTGGGCTTCTCTTGGGCAAACGGCTTCTTTTGGAGCCAGGGAAGAACAATGGGACATCTTTTCCCATGCCCTTCGTTTCTCCCTGTTGGAGATCCCATTGTGTCTGTAACTTCAGGTGTCGGGGGACTAACGTCTGCAGCTCTTCAGGGAGGCCAGCTGGGCCCCCTCCACCTAGCCCACTGACCTTCCCGTCTGGGCAGCAGCAGGCTGGGGTCCTGGGGCAGGAACCAGCCGGCAGAGGAGGCTATAAATACTCTTCTTGGCCGCCTGGCTTCCCCCTGGAGCACAGCTGAGGGGCAGGGGCGGGGAAGCACCTGCATCTCCTCGGGCACATCCGTTGGGCCGGGCTTGCAGGCCCTCGACCTCTGAGCGCACTTTCCGCAGAGTTTTCCAGCTCTGAGGAAGCCGGCGGTGACCCAGCTTCCCAGCTGAAATCCAAGCTCCCAGCGGCCACCCCCTTTAAACTCTGAGCCTGAGCTGCATTTTCAGCAGGGCTGGTGAAACTGAATAGCTGCAGGTAAAATAAGGAAGGAGCGAAGAAAGGAGAGGAGACTCTTCAAAGGGTGCTTTTCTCCTCCCGATTCCACTTATGTGGGGAAGCACGAAACAACGCCTAATCAGCCAGGCCTCTCTCCCCCGATGAAGAAGTGGAAACTGGACAATTGAGAGGTGTTTTTTTTTAAAGTCACTGTTTTTCTTTTTTTGTTGTTGTTTTTATTTATAAAGCATGACTAAGAGACCTCTTATGAGCATTTTAAATAAACCAGAAGCCAAGTCACAACATCCGCTAATGGCCAGTTGTGGGGTTTTCACTCAAAATTATATGGAATTTAACAGCCAGGTTGTGTTGAGAAGAGGCAGGGGTTAAAAATCCAGTGGATGACTGTTCTCACACTTCAGTGAGCTGAAGAATCGCCTGGAACACTTAGTTAAAAGACAGATTCCCTAGTGCCCAGCCCCCAAGACTGATCCTGCATTTGAGCCTGCTTTTGAGTTTCTAAGTAATTCTGAACTGAAATACTCTGGGCAGGAACTACACGTTGAGAAACAATGCCCTGAGACAGTAGTTCACAAAGAGAGGGCCGCGACCTGCAGCAGCACCAGGAAATTTACTAAAAATGCAGATGCTCAGGCCAACTCCCGGCTTAAAGGATCAGAAACTCTGGAGGTAGGGCCCAGAAATCTGTTTGAACAAAGCACCAGGTGATCTGAAAGTTGAGAAATACTGCTCTAAGAGCTCTCTTACAAGTCAGGAGTGTGAACCCTGGAACAACGGTGATTTTTAACATGCAGCCTAGATTGAGAACTGCCGCTTTGGGTCTATGGGAAGATAAACACTAACATTACCTCCACAGCCCCTGTTTTTTGAGCGTCCACCTTTTTGAGCCAGGGTCAGAGTTAATGGCGTGAAGGGGAAAGAATGCTTTGTTTCAGACAGACACGGACTCATGTTGCGGTGCTGAATTTAACTTCCCCGAACCTCAGTGTTTTCACCTGTGAAATGGAAGGGACGGCACCCAACCTACAGTGATGCCGTGAGAGTGAGATGAGATCTGAGAAAAGTGTGTGTCTGGCACACTGCAAGAACTGGATCCTCCTCTCTGTTTCTCCGAGATCATGGCTTCCCTTAGTTTAATTGGGGTCTGGAATAAGATCTTAATCTTTATAGAAATACGGCTTGAGGGTTTACTCTCTACAGAGCATCAAAAAACTCATTTTAAAATTCATCACTCCCATTAGTGTAAATGTATGAAGAGCTCAGTGAGCAGTCCTGATTTTAAAAGCTGGTGACGCCAGTGTAGAAGCAGCTCTAATGCCACTTAACCTGATTCGACTCTGCAGCCACAGGCATGTCCCTTTACTCACCAATGTTTCAGTAGTAGACGAAATCTTATGGTTTTATTATTAGGTACTTGGCACAAGCATTTAAATTTCTCAGTTGATCTCCACTGTTGACAAAATGCCAGGTGAACTATCACTAGTTTGGTGCCAGAGATGAATAAAGAAATCATCTTGTGTGTGTGCATGTGTGTGTGTGTGTGTGCGTGTGTGTGTGTGTGCATGTGCACACACTGCTCAGTTTGTAATTCAGTTGGTTGGAACACCAGCCAGTACTGTACACTCCCCCAAGACAGCAGATTCAGAAAACACTCTGGCATGAAGCAATGGTGTCTGTGTTTTACATTTTATATAACACATGGAAATACTTGACAGTGACCACTTCCATAGATTCTACAGATGAACTAGCTGCAAATGTGTCTCCCCCTGAGGCAAGGACGAAAACACATGCCAAACATAGCGGGAAGCTTACAAGAACCGCAGCTATAGAAGTGAAGGGGGAGTACATCCACGTGTGGCCATCAAATGTCCCACATCCTTGCCTTAGGATGGAAGGTCCCTGATGTGATCAGGACCTGGGGCAGTGTGCAGCCCTAAATGACCAACTAGCCTAGTTCACGGCAAACTAACAGGCAACCCTTAGGGCA
This sequence comes from Bison bison bison, assembly GCF_000754665.1. Taxonomy (NCBI): domain Eukaryota; kingdom Metazoa; phylum Chordata; class Mammalia; order Artiodactyla; family Bovidae; genus Bison; species Bison bison. The sequence continues at coordinate 1,302,975 of NW_011494681.1, forward strand.
GGAAGAGGTGGATATAGCAGGGTTCACTGCCAACTGATGTTTCGGCATTAGCTTCAACATGTACTGGTGGTTTACCATGTGCAAAGCTCATTTACATGCACGCTTCCATCTAAGGCTCACAGTTACCACCATTCACTTTTTACACACAAGGAAACTGAAGTGCAAAGACTTGAAGGCATTTGACAAACATGGAGCCAGTTACTAGCAAACCATTACATCAACTCACGTCTTCTTTCTCTAAGATGTTTTGTTCTATTAAGCCACAGGTGTTTCCCTCCAAAAGATAAAATGAATATTCCAACTGTCACTCATTTGGAATTTCTAAATCCACTGCACGGATGAAAAAATAAAAACAAGATACTGGGCTTTAAGGAAATGCATTACAAGTCATTCAGTCAGTCACAGGTCATTCTAAAACAAAGGCAAAGGAGGGACTTGGGCTGGCTCCTGATCTGGGCCCCCACATCAGGGCCATGCTGGCCTTTTCCATATGCGTATTTCCCCAAGTGGAGAAGCTGAAAAACAGCCTGAGCAGAGAAATACAGAACGTCGTTCCTATTTATCCTAGGAGGGACTTCTGTCTTCCAACTGCTGATTCACTTATTCATTCCTTTATTCATTCACCCAGTCTTCCTCCATTCATGTTTTATTATAAGTGAGGCACATATATTTGTATCTCCTCAAACAATTCTGGAAAACTACATACTCTCTTGAACTTTTCAAAGATGAAATTTAAAGTTTATCATCTCTCTCTCATATATATATATATATATGTTCATATATTTTTCTCTATTAACTTATAAAGTTTCTCTTTTGCCTAAATTGTTACAAAGAATGTAATTCTAGCGTGTAGTCAATACTGACAATCTAGAACAAAAAATCGTTGAATGTTTTTATATGTATCCAAACAATTATAGATACCATAGCAATATTTACCATCATCCAAAATTTTTAAACACATGAATGACCTTTTAAGAGTAGGAATACTTAATGTTCTTTTCCCTCCTTAAAGTCACATTTCCATTCCATTTCTCCAATTTTACCCTTCATAATGTGTTTCATGGTTGAAAATCTCTTATTAATTATCCTAGCATTATTCTATGTAACAAGAGTAAGATATAAATCAAAATGATTTCTTAATTTCCTGTAATCTTAAGGCTTTAGATGTTGAAAATTTTTTCTTCTGGATTGAGTTATTGCTAAAATTAATAGAACAAAATTAATCAAAACAGCATATTACACCTCTAGACAATGCACTGTAAAATCAGGGAGAAATAAGAAGTATGCCTTTTTAAAGTTCAAGATGAGCAGGGAAAAAGAACCCTTCCCATGGGATCTTCCCTGCAGGCATGTTCTCAGGCTGATCTTATTAGGAAAGTGTATATACAGGGAAGTCTAGGATCTGGAAATTAATTCCCTGAGATACTCAATGTAATATATTCCCGCTGGAAGGCCGCTCCTGTAGGAGCGCAGAGGCTCCATAAGGAGTTCTGAGGGGCACATACAAACGGCGCTGCACGAGTCATCAGATGTGTTCAAGTGTATCTGTTAGGGGCCAAAGAGACAAACCCCATTAATAACCTGAACGTGGGGCATCAAGTAAAAGAACTGTTAACTAGGCAGAAGAGAAGAGAACTGTAAAGTGTAACAGAGGTAGAAATTCAGAAGGCAGCAACCATCTGCCATTTCGCAGGCTGAGGGAAAATCAGTGAGGAAATATGAAACTGAGAGGAGGGGCCACAAGATGAGTCGCACACCGTTGCAGACTGAGCACGGCCGCTGTCGTGAAGAACCAGGACGCTATAGGTGCTAAAGGCAGGACCCTGAGAGCCGTCGCCACCGCGGTGAACACTCGCCAGGACCCTCTGAACACCAACTTCCATGCGACTGCACCAGAAACAGCCTGTGGAGCAAAAGCAGCCCTTTCTTTCCCTTCGACTTTGCAGCGCCCTCTATTGCTTCAGTGTAAGGCTGAACTGGCTGGCAAATGAGAAACATAGGGAGCTGAGTCCAGGTGCAGGATGGCAAAACAGGACCAAAAGGGATGCGTGTGGAGCTGAAAGGCGATTGACTAACAACTGGTACACGCGTCACGAGAAAACTGCAGTCAAGGAATGACATGAATTCAGAGAAAAGGGAGATGACCTTCAATCTCCCCTCTCCTCAAACTGATAGACGGATGGACTCTGCTGGACTCTGAGTTAGCACCTTTGGTCTCAGTCTATCTGCAGGTTTCAGCTGAGAGCAACCAGAAGCTACAAGCATAGCTACCTTGCGGTGACGCCCAGGGCTGAGATGCTTGCCCCAAGCTCACAAACTCTTGACTTTGCTTCTCTGTGTGTGTGTGTGTGCAAAGCAAGCTGGCTCTCTCACACGTGCAGGAAGCACAAGCAAGATTTTCCAGGGGCGAATGATGTGTCTGTCTTTGTGGCAGCTGCTCATCCCGACACCAGTCCTTGGAGACTGCTTTTACTGCTGAGCTTTTTCTCCTTTGATTCCTGCCCAAGAAGAGGAGGAAGCCAGGGAGCTGGGGATCATCTATTTTAATTTCTCCTATTTCTGTTCTTTGTTTTGAAGTGAAATGATTTCATACAGCCCCCAGCTGGCACCAAGTTCTCGTTTTCACCAACTCCCCTACCGTCTTTATTACTGCAGTTGAGATGTTAAAAAAAAAATCGTGCCAGTGCCAACTAACTGTGACAGGGTTTTATTTCAAAATCATTCTCTGTTGCTTTACTTGTTTGAAACTCTCTGCCATATTCTGTAAAATACTCCATTATTCATCTCCAATGCCTTTAGAAAGAAACCCTCTGAGAGGCCACACATGGGCAGGAAGGGCACTGGCTGGGAATAGAAGGCTGAGGTATTCCCACTTCTCCCACTAACTGACTCTGTACCCAAGGAAAATCACTTGGTTTCTCATCATATCCCTTGGCGTTATCCCTGAACACTGCAAAGTATGGGACCATAGTTACAGCCATCAGCCTCATATATATAAAAGAGAGGGGAGTTTCGGGGAGAATGGTGGTGGTTTAGTTGCTAAGTCATGTCTGACTCTTGCAACCCCTTGGACTGTAGCCTGCCAGGCTCCTCTGTGCATGGGATTTTCCAGGTAAGAATACTGGAGTGGGTTGCCATTGCCTTCTCCAGGGGATCTTCCCGACCCAGGGATTGAACCTGCGCCTCCTGTGTTGCAGGTTCCTTCTTTACCAACTGAGCCACCAAGGAAGCCCTGGCGGGGAGTCTGGGGGAGAATGGATACATACATATCTATGACTTGGTCCCCTGGCTGTGCACCTGAAATTATCACAACATTCTTAATCGCTTTAATGCCAGTATAAATTCAACAGTTTCAAAACAACAGTAACAGCAAGACTCAATAACAGGACAGGGCCGCTCCCAAGCACTCAGGGGCACCCAGCCCTCGCCTGCCCCTCCACTCACGGCGCCGTATATTAATACTCATGTGCTTTGTATCTGTCCCCTTCTCAAGGGTAAGTTCCATGAAAGCAGGAATCAAGCATTCTTACTCGTCTACATAAGCCGAGGGCTAGCCCAGGAACTGGTGTGCCCTCTGCACTCAAGAAACATTTCTTGAATGTCTTGACTGAATCACAGCAATCATCTATTCCAGATGTGGGATGAGACACAAGCTAGGTTTTTACTTTTGTCCACTTATAACTGACGTCAGGGCTGATGGTGGGTAATAAGGAGAAAGATGGGGACCTAGGAGACAAGTCTGATTCCCTAAAGCATGAAAAATGGAAAATGGGAAGTTCCAGACCAGTCCTCTGGAGATGGGAACTGTCAGAGCGGGAAACAGTCTGGTTTAGACCAAAACAAGACTGGAAAGGACCTGATGATGTGTTGCCAGAGGGATGGCTGGAAGAGACAAAGTGTTGGGGCCAGTTGGGAACCCCTCAGCAGACCCCAGTTGCCAGCCCCAGCTTCATGTTAGACCTGCCAGAGGAGACTTAAACCGTACCAGTGCCCCGGCCCCACCAAAGAGCAGTGGATTTAGAATGCAGGTGGAGAAGGCATCTGTGTGCTTTTTAAAGAAGTATCCCAGGTGATTCTGTCACGTGATGAAGGTTGAGAACACCCACTCCAGAGCAAAGTGAGACTGGAGGGCCTCTCTCCAACCTTGACCCTGATGTCTGTCAGGAAAAGGCTGAGTTCCCTTGTGTGCCCTGAGGGTGCCACACCTGTGGTAAAGACTTCTTGCCAATGACAAGGTTGAGGCCAGAGCACCGAGGGCCTGGAACGTCAAGGTGAGGAGAGCAGATGCTTTACAGTGGGCGCGGTGCACCAGGCACAACTCTGCAGACCAGGGAGCTGGTTCCTGGTGAGTGGCTTCACCAGCGAGTCAGCCTCAACTCTGAAAGCCCATGACGGATTACATTACTGGCAAGATCCAAAGGAAGTACTAGTTATTTCTGAATATGAGTTTTCTTCATATACATCTCGCTAATGCCAGCTTGCATTAGTAACTCACATTTTCCATGTGAGTGCAACTGGCATTGTTGGCAGGGCTTAGGCTGAGTATAGAGAACAAGCAAACTGATGGGAAAATTTAAAAAATCTGATGTTCAGAAAGTGCAAAGTCAACTGCAAGGTCCAGCCTGTCTATATAATGACACAGTATTATAAAAAGTAAGTTCATGAGGTTAGCAGGCATTGTAATTAGCGGCGATGCCCTACACTGGAATTCGGGGGTTTTGTGGCATAAACAGCCAGCGGGAGAAACCAGCTCTCTAGCCATTTCCCATCCTGACCAAACTCTCTCCTGGCCAACCTTCACAGCTCATGTCCAACAAGTCCAGATGAGCCACTTCAATAGGTTGTTTGGATAAGGCTCACTGCTAAGAACAGTAGACAATATAATCCAGCTGAAGGAGAAAAAAAATATCCCTTATTTTGGCAAAGGAAAGCTACTCTTACTCATTCCATAAACACGGATCAGGTAACAACCGTGTGCCAGGCACTGTCCAGGGCCCCAAAAACAGAGGGAAAAACTGGGACCCCTGTCTTCATGGAGATGAGTCTGAGGAAGAAACAGACATAGAAATGGAAAAGTATGTCAGTGTACAAAAGGGAAGTGACAGAGAAATGCACTGTGTCATGAGTGTGACCAGCATGCTGCAATCAAAGAAGGCTTCCTGGAAGAGCTGCTATTCAAGCAGAAAGGTGGAGCCAAGGGTGGGCTGAGGCGACTCACACTGGCTTGCAAAGCCAATTACATATATTTCTTCCCAGTTCTGCACTTAATGACCCGATTGGCAACCTGAAATCAGCAATGGTTTGAGTATCCACACCTCAGAAATCAGCAAGCACTACAAACCAGACTTTTTTCCTCCTGGAGAGATGGTGGTTAAATCTTTCCCAACAAACCCTGGGTAGAACCTAGTCAGGATGGAGGGAAGCACATTTCAGGAAAAGTACACACCATACAGGCAAAGGCCTGGAGGCCAGGAAAAAAAAAAGCAGAGGGGAATACATGACTTTAATTTTTATAGGCTATAATGTGCACAGCTGTAACAGCAGGAGATAAGAAAAAGGGAGGCAAGGGCTAGGTTATGGAAGGCAGTAGAAGCTGTGCAAACTTTCTACTTTACCCAGTAGGAGGTGGTAGGCAAACAAGTTTTAAGGTAGGGTATCAGTTCAGTTCAGTTCAGTCACTCAGTCGTGTCCGACTCTTTGCGACCCCATGAATCGCAGCACGCCAGGCCTCCCTGTCCATCACCAACTCCCAGAGTTCACTCAGACTCACGTCCATCAAGTCGGTGATGCCATCCAGCCATCTTATCCTCTGTCATCCCCTTCTCCTCCTGCCCCCAATCCCTCCCAGCATCAGAGTCTTTTCCAATGAGTCAACTCTTTGCATGAGGTGGCCAAAGTACTGGAGTTTCAGCTTTAGCATCAGTCCTTCCAAAGAAATCCCAGGGCTGATCTCCTTCAGAATGGACTGGTTGGACCTCCTTGCAGTCCAAGGGACTCTCAAGAGTCTTCTCCAACACCACAGTTCAGAAGCATCAATTCTTCAGCACTCAGCCTTCTTCACAGTCCAACTCTCACATCCATACATGACCACAGGAAAACCATAGCCTTGACT
>NW_011494681.1:1309186-1311289 GCF_000754665.1 Bison bison bison
TACATGACCACAGGAAAACCATAGCCTTGACTAGACAGACCTTTGTTGGCAAAGTAATGTCTCTGCTTTTGAACAGCTATCTAGGTTGGTCATAACTTTCCTTCCAAGGAGTAAGCATCTTTTTATTTCATGGCTTCAGTCACCATCTGCAGTGATTTTGGAGCCCAAAAAAATAAAGTCTGACACTGTTTCCACTGTCTCCCCATCTATTTCCCATGAAGTGATGGGACCGGATGCCATGATCTTCGTTTTCTGAATGTTGAGCTTGAAGCCAACTTTTTCACTCTCCTCTTTCACTTTCATCAAGAGGCTTTTGAGTTCCTCTTCACTTTCTGCCATAAGGGTGGTGTCATCTGCATATCTGAGGTTATTGATATTTCTCCCGGCAATCTTGATTCCAGCTTGTGCTTCTTCCAGTTCAGCGTTTCTCATGATGGACTCTGCATATAAGTTAAATAAGCAGGGTGACAATATACAGCCTTGACATACTCCTTTTCCTATTTGGAACCAGTCTGTTGTTCCATGTCCAGTTCTAACTGTTGCTTCCTGACCTGCATATAGGTTTCTCAAGAGGCAGGTCAGGTGGTCTGGTATTCCCATCTCTTGAAGAATTTTCCACAGTTTATTGTGATCCACACAGTCAAAGGCTTTGGCATAGTCTAAGTGAGAAATAGATTTAAGGGCCTAGATCTGGTATATAGAGTGCCTGAAGAACTTTGGAATGAGGTTCGTGACACTGTACAGGAGACAGGGATCAAGACCATCCCCATGGAAAAGAAATGCAAAAAAGCAAAATGGCTGTCTGGGGAGGCCTTACAAATAGCTGTGAAAAGAAGAGAAGTGAAAAGCAAAGGAGAAAAGGAAAGATATAAACATGTGAATGCAGAGTTCCAAAGAATAGCAAGCAGAGATAAGAAAGCTTTCTTCAGCAATCAATGCAAAGAAATAGAGGAAAACAACAGAATGGGAAAGACTAGAGATCTCTTCAAGAAGATTAGAGATACCAAGGGAGCATTTCATGCAAAGATGGGCTCGATAAAGGACAGAAATGGTGGGACCTAACAGAATCAGAAGATATTAAGAAGAGGTGGCAAGAATACACAGAAGAACTGTACAAAAAAGATCTTCATGATCCAGATAATCTCGATGGTGTGATCACTCACCTACAGCCAGACATCCTAGAATGTGAAGTCAAGTGGGCCTTAGAAAGCATCACTACGAACAAAGCTAGTGGAGGTGATGGAATTCCAGTTGAGCTATTTCAAATCCTGAAAGATGATGCTGTGAAAGTGCTGCACTCAATATGCCAGCATCTGGAAAGCTCAGCAGTGGCCACAGGACTGGAAAAGGTCAGTTTTCATTCCAATCCCAAAGAAAGGCAATGCCAAAGAATGCTCAAACTACCGCACAATTGCACTCATCTCACGAGCTGGTAAAGTAATGCTCAAAATTCTCCAAGCCAGGCTTCAGCATATATGTGAACCGTGAACTTCCTGATGTTCGAGCTGGTTTTAGAAAAGGCAGAGGAACCAGAGATCAAATTACCAACATCTGCTGGATCATGGAAAAAGCAAGAGAGTTCCAGAAAAATATCTATTTCTGCTTTATTAACTATGCCAAAGCCTTTGACTGTGTGGATCACAATAAACTGTGGAAAATTCTTCAAGAGATGGGAATACCAGACCACCTGACCTGCCTCTTGAGAAACCTATATGCAGGTCAGGAAGCAACAGTTAGAACTGGACATGGAACAACAGACTGGTTCCAAATAGGAAAAGGAGTATGTCAAGGCTGTATATTGTCACCCTATTTATTTAACTTATATGCAGAGTCCATCATGAGAAACGCTGAACTGGAAGAAGCACAAGCTGGAATCAAGATTGCCGGGAGAAATATCAATAACCTCAGATAAGCAGATGACACCACCCTTATGGCAGAAAGTGAAGAGGAACTCAAAAGCCTCTTGATGAAAGTGAAAGAGGAGAGTGAAAAAGTTGGCTTAAAGCTCAACATTCAGAAAACGAAGATGATGGCATCCGGTCCCATCACTTCATGGGAAATAGATGGGGAGACAGTGGAAACAGTGTCAGACTTTATTTTGGG
>NW_011494681.1:1311389-1311588 GCF_000754665.1 Bison bison bison
ACAGATTTTGGGGGGCTCCAAAATCACTGCAGATGGTGACTGAAGCCATGACATTAAAAGACGCTTACTCCTTGGAAGGAAAGTTATGACCAACCTAGATAGCATATTCAAAAGCAGAGACATTACTTTGCCAACAAAGGTCCGTCTAGTCAAGGCTATGGTTTTCCTGTGGTCATGTATGGATGTGAGAGTTGGCTGT
>NW_011494681.1:1311760-1320001 GCF_000754665.1 Bison bison bison
TCCAGGGTCCAACCAGTCCATTCTGAAGGAGATCAGCCCTGGGATTTCTTTGGAAGGACTGATGCTAAAGCTGAAACTCCAGTACTTTGGCCACCTCATGCAAAGAGTTGACTCATTGGAAAAGACTCTGATGCTGGGAGGGATTGGGGGCAGGAGGAGAAGGGGAGGAGAGAAGATGAGATGGCTGGATGGCATCACTGACTCGATGGACGTGAGTCTGAGTGAACTCTGGGAGTTGGTGATGGACAGGGAGGCCTGGCGTGCTGTGATTCATGGGGTTGCAAAGAGTTGGACACGACTGAGCGACTGAACTGAACTGAACTGAACTGAATAGGCTAGTATTCTGGAAGCACCCTACTTATAACCACTGAAGCTTCTCCTTGATAATTATTAACATCTTATACAGCATGAATTGAGATTAGATTGAAGAAAATTTGCTCCTAAAACCACCTTCAAAGCCAAAAATAAAATTAAAAAGCAAAATAAGTTTTAAAAAAATACAGAAGTTTTGCTTTAGCATCCATGATATCATAATTTGGTATCATGATAGCATAATTTGGTTCAAGCAAGTGGTCCTATGGCAGGGATAGCAGTTTAGGTCTAATCAGATGATAAAAACCACACAGTGTGACTTCCCTGGAGGTCCATGGTTGAGAATCCAGCTGCGAATGCAGGGAACACGAGTTTGATCCCTGGTCCGGGAAGATTCCACATGCTACGGAGCAACTAAGCCCGTGTACCACAACTACGGAGCCTGCGTTCCGTGGAGCCCACACTCTGCACCAAGAGAAGCCAAGGCAATGAGAAGCTCGCACACCACGACTGGAGAGTAGCCCCTGCTTGCCACAGCTAGAGAAAAGCCCCAGTGCAGCCAAGAACAAAGAAAGAAATATTTTTAAAGGCACAGTGGGTTAAATAGTAGTTTAATATAAAGAACGATGAAGAAGGACTGGAAGATACAAGGAAACTCCATATGGTGCCCTAGGGCCGAGGGGGAGTACCCACGAAGAACAGACTGGGAGGGGTTCGCTTACTGGAGAAGTGGGATTCAGCCCGCCACGTAGCAAGGGAGTTTGCTGCAGAGCTGGTCTGAGTTGCCCAGCAATAATCATAATATGCCTCTCTCTGGGGTGCAGGCTGGGGGAACAGACCAGCAGAACTTGTGGCTGAGGCATGCAGTGGGTGTCCAGGGTTGTCAGGGTCGGTGGGAGGCACTGGTTTTCATAAGAGACAGCACAGAAAAGTGATCGCCAGGCCAAGGCTGCAAGGGTGCAGAAGGACCAGGTTCTGGGCCTGACGCTGGGACAGGCTCTGTCAGGAGACCTCACCCACCGCCCCTGGCCCACCCAGGAGCCACAGGAGACCCTCCTCCTCCCAAGAGCCCCTCTGGCCTCCTCTATTGAGTAAGCCTTATGCTGTAAGGTCACTTATTTTTTAAATTGTTATTTTACTCTCTCTATATATGTGTGTGTATATTATAAAAAATATACTTTTACCTATTTTATTGCTCACTTTAAAGGAGAAATACTTAAAGGAATCCCATTATTTTTTGGACAGCATGTTGAAGGGTGTGTTTGTGGCTAAGGGACAATAAAAGGAGGTGACGCAGGCCCAATGTTCCAGGGGGAACTAAAAACTGTGGTCATTCTCTTGGCTGTTTGAGCTCCATGGCCCAAAGAAGCAAGCAGTGCCAGGCTCTTCAGGCAGCCCTAGACGCTGAGGAACTGCTTGCCACTCATTTTGCATGTCGCCTTGGGGCCCTCGGCTAAGGCGCAGCTCTAAGGAGGCTCAGCTCCGCGTCCACTGGGCGCACACCCTGGGCAGCCCCACCCACTCACAGCACTGTCTGGGATGCTCACATTCCCTGCAGTTCCAGACTCCTGGGTCACACCACACGCTCCACTTTCCACCATCTCTTGGGGAAAGAAGAAAACCATGTTGCTGTGGTTGCTTAATTTTCTTGGTGGGGCAAACAGGCTCCTGTTGTGAGAGACCATGGTTAAGAGTCCAGGTCCCAGGATCAGACATGCCCCAGTCTCAATACTGAGTTATGTATTAAGCCTGGAAACCTCAGTTGTCCCATCTATAAAACAGGGATAAAGAGCACCGACCATACAGTTGTTAGAGGCATGAAATGAGATCATCTGTAGAAAGCACAGTAAATGCTTGGTAATAGTCACGCTATTATGCTGCACAGAGAGCCAAAACTCAAACTCCTGAGAAACGGCCAACCGTGCCTTGTCTTCCTCAAAATGCTAAAAATTTAATAATTGTTTATACTCGTTTTGATTTTGACTATCGTCAGTACCCAAGTAAAAAAGAAATGAGTTTTGCTGAAAAGTTTTTTACTCTCCTGGATTCACTCCCAGAGTGGAAAATGTTTGAGGACTTGCCTATGATTTTTTCCCCCTCTTTTTAATACAGTTGATGGTATTGTTCATTATCCACTTGAGACGGCATTAGAATAAATTAATATTAAAATATTTAAATTTAGAACAATGCATTTGAAATGCCATTAGGAAGATTTATCACCTGCAATGAAAACTCAGTGCTCCATTAGCTACAGGCCCCTCTCCAGTAAGCCCAGAGCCCTCTGGCTCAGATCGCTGTCTGGCACCTCTCTCCCCCTCCCTGTGCCCTGATGCCGTGTGGACATCTGTTCTTGGGTTCACTGAGGGTTTGATCCACTGACTTGCTTTGGACCTCAGACACCTGTATCCTACTGGGCACTCTTTAATATCATCTGCTTAGATGCCAATTAACACAAGGAACGGCAAAATTCACTTATTTCACCAAGTGCTCAAGATAATACAAAATGTACTTCAGAAAAGTCAAATGAGTCAGACTGCTATTTCCAACTAGGAGAATAGAGCTTCGAAAGGGGATCCCACCAAACCTGTGAGGCTGTAGGTATGGCTGTTAAAGGCCCACACTCTGGAGCCCAGATGCCTGGGTTCAGATCCCAGCCCTGCCACTCGCTAGCCTGGAGAGCTCCAGCAGTACCTTTCTGAGCCTCGATTACCTTATCTGAAAAATGGGGATGATATCAACACCTCCCTCGCAGGGGTGCCCTAAGGATTTCACAAGTTAATAAATATAAAGGGCTTCAAACACCTAGCACTGGGAGAAGGCTATGAAGTATTTGCTGTTATTACCTGGTCTTTGAAAAAGACATAAGAGGAAATATAATAACAGGTTCTTCCAATCTATTAAGCACCTGCCAGCATTCCAGAGGACCCTTATTTGTAAGATTCCTTGGCTTGGACTTGTCTCCCTTTGCCGATTTTATTCAAAAGAATAATGAATATTATTCTTTTAAGTAGAAAGCCCTGAGGAAGTCACTTTGAGAGGAAACTTCTCAGGAAATTCCCAAGTAATCTGCTGGAGGAAAAAGAGCAGTATCTTAATCGGCTTACAAGCCAGCCAGCCTTGAACCTGTGCACTGCATTCCGCGCCACGGCTTGGTCACGTGCTGGTCCGTGGTCTGAAGCCGGTCTCCGGGCTGCTTACTGGGTGAAAGTGGATCCAGCCAAGCTCTTGTGTTTTGTGCGCCACTTAAAAATATATGTATTCGACTTCAACACAAATTGTACTTAAAACAAATACCTAACAGAAACATCCCTCCAGATCACCTGAGAACCTCTGAATTTCTTCTCCCTTTTCTTCATGGATATTTGAACATTTCTTTGGCAAAGAGCTCTGATCCTTTTGGACCCATGCTGAGGTCTGAGAATAGGTAGCCTCTAAACAGAGCCCCCAAAACATCAGATACAGAGTTTTTAGTATAAATATGTTCCAGGTAATACTGGGGACATATTTATACTAAAAAATACTTATTTACATGAAATTCTGACTTAACTGGGTGTTCTATATTGCCTGCTAAATTCAAATTTGAGTCTAGGTAGTTTATTTAAAAAATCTGACAATACAAAGCCCTGGCAAAGATCCAAATCAATTGGAAGTCTCATATGCTGCTGGTAGAGATAGCAAAATGGTAGAGTCATTTTGGAAAATCATTTGGCAGCTTCTTAAAAGTTAACATACACCCACCATATGACACTGCCTACAATATCATCTACCAAAAGATTTGGAAACGTTTAGGTTGGACACTGTGAAGCTAAAGTCCACGCGCACACACACACGTGCACACACACACTATACTCTAGATGATAAACCTGTTTGTCACAAAGCCTAGCATTAGGAATTTCAAAACTGTATACTTAGAGGAAAAACTAAGTATATATATTGCAAATAATTCCAGCTAATTTCTCAATTTTGGGAAAAAAAATTATAAGTAAACAAGGAAGAAGGTTAGAACGAATCCTCAGGTGACAGATTAGAGTCAGAAGTATCGATATTGACTTATGTCTTAAAAGATACACATACACAGGCAAATAGATACAGAAACAAAAATAGAGATGTGTATATGCATGAACTAGTTAGTATACGCATATGTATGCTGCTGCTGCTGCTGCTAAGTCACTTCATTCACGTCCAACTCTGTGCGACCCCATAGACGGCAGCCCACCAGGCTCCCCTGTCCCTGGGATTCTCCAGGCAAGAACACTGAAGTGGGGTGCCATCTCCTTCTCCAATGCATGAAAGCGAAAAGTGAAAGTGAAATCTCTCAGTCGTATCCGACTCTTCGTGACCCCATGGACTGCAGCCCACCAGGCTCCTCCATCCATGGGATTTTCCAGGCAAGAGTACTGGAGGGGGTGCCATTGCCTTCTCCGACACACATGTATAGATTACCTAATTCTCTCTTCTGAGACAGGCCAGAAGCTAATTAGCCCAGACGTTGTTTTCTCATAACATTCTCCAGCGAAAGGACCCAAGGCCCCTTGGAGAACTGGCTGAAGCTAGGGTTGGAGCAATAAATGAATAAATAAAGACAAGCTTGGAGTATATTCTGTGGTGCCAGAAAGTAAGCGCTATTCTTATTTAGTCGCTCAGTCGTGTCCGACTCTTTTGCGACCCCACGGGCTGCAGCCCGCCAGTCTCCTCTATCCATGGGATTTCCCAGGTAAGAATACTGGAGTGGGTTACCATTTCCTTCTCTAGGGGATATTCCCAACCCAGGGATCAAACCCGTATCTCCTGCATCGGCAGGTGGATTCTTGACCACTCAACCACCAAGGAAGCAAAGAAGTACTAAAAATTATATTAAAAGATGGGGGCACATCAAACCTGAAAGCTTTCAAGGACCAAAGATGGATGGATCACTTTATGTGACCAATAAAGTAAACGATAAGATGGATTATAACCGAAAGAATCAGATAAATGTCCAACAATCCATCCTGCTATAAATAGTAACTGAAAAAATAAGCGAGGGAGAGTAGACAAGTCGTCTTTAACAGAATTCCAATCAACAAACGTAGAAAGAAAGAGGGAAGCAGAGAGTCACTATTGAACCACCACTGCAATTACTGCCAAAAGCAAGACCCACTGGAAGATGCTAAAATCACGAGGCAAATGGGAAAGGATGAAATAATGCCATTTGCAGCAACAGGTATGGATCTAAGAGATTATCATGCTAGGTGAAGTAAGGCAGACAGGGAAAGATAAATATTAATATCATATGATATCATTTATATGTGGAGCCTCGAATATCATGCAAATGAACTTATTTACAAAACAGAAACAGGCTCAGATATAGAGAACAAACTTATGGTTACCAAAGGGGAAAGCGGGGTGGTGTGGGAGGGATAAATGAGGAGTTTGGGACTGGCAAATGCCAGCTTCTGTGTATAAAAACAGATAAACAAGGTCCTCCTAGGAACAAGGAAGTATATTCAATATCTTGTAATAAACTACAATGGAAAAGAAAAAGTCAGGGGGCAGGAGTTTAAGCACAAATAGTCTCCAAGCATCTCTCCTCAAACGTTTAATAACTGCAAGAGGAAAAAGAGTGGGTTCATGGTGGAGAATCCTGACAAATACCACCTTTGCCAAGTGATCAACATTAACATCACCTGTAACACACACCAAAATCATGGACCCCTGATATGATGCACGGAACAGGCCACCCTTCTGTTGTATCCTTCCCCAAACTGCATAACCTGAATCTCATCACAAGGAAACATCACACAGAGCCCAAAGGAAGGATTTCTATAAAAAAAACTGACGAGTGCTCTTCAAAAGCATCAAGTCCATTAAAGAGGAGGGGAGATGACTAAATGAAATGTGGGATGCTGGAATAGAAAAAAAGAACAGTAGTGGAGAAAGTGGTGAAGTCCAAATAAACTGTAAATTTAATATATTGTACTAAGGTTGATTTTCTAGCTTACATAAATATTCAATAGTTTTTAGATGCTAACATAGGAAGGAGTGGGTAAAGCTTACACGACTATTTTTGCAACTCTTCTCAGTCTAAAATTACCTAAAAATAAAACTATTACCCCCAAACCATAAAACCCTCCTTTCTCCCACATAATACCATACTTTAGCAACAGAAAAAAACTATCAAAGAGACAGTTTTGCTGCAAGAACAGGCTACCACATTTTCGACTACTAAATCATTTCCCAAATCCTCTTTTCATCTTGAAATTGGGTCAGGAATCCTGGAGTCTTTCTTCCCCTTCTCCTTCCTTCTTCGGATTTCTAAATCAGGAGTTCCCGCTGACTGCATGCAGCGGGCGCTGTCTCCCACGCGGTCCCACGCCCCGCCCACAGGCAAGGCCCTAGGCGGGGGGGCTGTGCCCCTTCTCTGCCTCCACTGCAGGTCGGGGGAAAGTGGGTTCCCCCAGAGGTACTACAGCTGTTAGGATGTCTGCAAACCCTTCTAGAATTTTTGTTGAGAAAAGCAAGGCAGAGGAATCTCACCCAGAGCAAGGCTTGTGGGGCTTGGGGTTCAGGACCCCCAGCTGTCTCACTTTCTGAGGAAAATCACTCCCATCTCCGAATGTATAAATAAACTAATAGCGGATAACGAAGAAAAAGCCATCTGCTGCCGTGTGAGCACGCTGCCAAACTGTGACATTTCATAACGCTGTCTACATCTTCTATCTTCCCACAAGGCAGAGTTAAAAAAATTTTTTTTTTTTTAAATCTGAAGGCAGATATTTTACCTCACGAAGGTGTTAGCTGTGGAATGAGGAGACTTTTCATAAAGTCAGACTAACTGACTTTTCAGTTAGTGCAAAAGGGAAACGCCAGTCTTTGATTAATATAAAAGGTTTGCAGACTGTTGGTAAGAATCATTAGCAATGATAACTACTCTCAAAAATAGTTAAGGGAAGGACAGGCTTCTTACCGAAAAAAGAGGGAGTGGTCAGGGCGAGAACCCATGAACCACAAAAACCAGGTACTCAGGCAGACACCGTCTAGGTGGGAATACTTTGAATAGACTCAAGACACTGTGGAAATGCTTATGCTGTGAGGCTCAGGGATTCCTGAGACTTTGGGGATGAGAGAATTAACATTACTGTCCCTTTCTCCAGGCCTTAAGTCAGCTTCTTACAGCATCTGGGCACCCTTCAACCTGGCTAGTCAGCTCTGAAGGCCTCTGCCCAACAGCTCAATGCAGAGGCTAAGTCCCAAACAAGTAGCTGTTGGAACTTTTGCCCCAGGGGATGACAGCTTGCAACTGTGGATCTGAATTCAAGTGAGAACCCTCTTCTGACTGTAAGCCACTAGTCACAAAGGCTTCGAACGAACCAACATATCTGGAAGTAAGATCAGCTCCCTGGCACCTGCCTGTGATTGTCCAGGAAGCCTCTTAGTATCCCCATCTCTCATGGCAGGAGGAGAATGTACAGCTGAGCCCTCCAGGCCTGATGGCAGGGCTGTACATACCTCAACTCACTTCACCACGACCCCAAGAAGTGGCTTCCTGCCAGGCCCCTGTGCTTCTCCCCCTAATGGGCACCTGGCCATCTCCATGGTCAGCAAGTGGGTGGAGGGGGTGGGAGTGGAGGTGGGGGTGGGGGGCTGGACTGGGCTTCCGGGTTGCCGTCACGTGGGGTCTTGAGTAGCTAGCTACATCTCGATGCTTCTCTTCAGGCAGCTAGGGGAAGTCTTGCCTAAACTTCAGTGCATTAGATCTCATTGCTACACTCCAGGTACCACAAACCTGGGGCATCAGTAATGCCCATTTATCCCCTCTCAGTTTCTGTGGCTCAGGAGTCTGGGCACGGTGTGGCTGGATCTTCTGCTCAGGGTGCAGAGGCTACAACCAGGCTGTGAGTTGGGCTGGGTTCTCACCTGGGGACGTGACTGGAGAAAAGCTGCTTCCGAGTT
>NW_011494681.1:1320126-1331729 GCF_000754665.1 Bison bison bison
GGTCATCTCACATCATGGCAGCTTACTGTTTCAAAGCCACATGGAGCGTCTCTTCCACCAGTCTGCTAAGTTACCTGAGCTACCTGCTAACATCCATCACCTTCGCACGTACTGTAACCCAGCCAAGGGAGTGACATCATAGCCTCTAACATCTTCCATTGGTTGCAAGCAGGACACAGGCGCCACCTGCACTGAGAGGGAGGGGTGTGACCTGGGGGCTACCGTAGTTTTGTCTCCCACACTCAGACACTTTCGTATTTGATTCAGATTATAGGATTTGATTTCCTTTTTGATCCATCTTGCGGAGTCTGAACTGGCCTAGATTTCTGTTGCTGATCCCTAATTGCTTACCCCGTACACTCTCTCCTTCCAGATGCTCTTACATGATGCAACTGAACACGTTGGTGACAACCAGCTTTCATGAATGAATGCCATCTGCAGTCTAAGGGCGTCGATTGAGAAGGAGTAAGATTGAGAAACTGACTGTCCACGGTCACACAGATTACAATACAGATGAAATGTGACCTGTGTCCACTTGATTCCAAATCCAAACCATGCCTATTAGGATAACGATAATAATTCCATGCATCTCCAGGATCAATAACAAAATAATGCCTTAAGTTGTAATTAGTAAATTCAACAGTACTACAGAAATATCAACTACAATTTTCATTCATTGAGTTGCCATATGATCCACCAATTTTACTCCTGGGCAAAAGGAGGACGAAAATATAATTGAGAAAAATACGTGCCCCACTATGCTAATAGTGGCAGAATTTCTGACACACAAGAAATAGAAAAAATGTAAATTTAACAAAAGATGGATGCATAAAGAAGATGTGGCACATATACACAATGGAATATACAAATATCAATTAATTAATCGATGAATCAATTAATTCAGAGAAAAATGGGTGAATATTAATTAAAGCAAAAAGTGAAGTCAGAAAACCAAACATCATATGATACCATGAATATCTGGGAGGCAAAAGTGAGAAAAAACGTGTCAGCAATAAGGCCACCTGCACTCCCCATCTATATTATTTCAAATCTCTTTCAGTTCAGTCAGTTCAGTTCAGTTGCTCAGTCGTGTCCGACTCTTTGCCACCCCATGAATTGCAGCACGCCAGGCCTCCCTGTCCATCACCAACTCCCGGAATTCACTCAAACTCATGTCCATCGAGTCAGTGATGCCATCCAGCCATCTCATCCTCTGTCGTCCCCTTCTCCTCCTGCCCCCAATCCCTCCCAGCATCAGAGTCTTTTCCAATGAGTCAACTCTTCGCATGAGGTGGCCAAAGTACTGGAGTTTCAGCTTTAGCATCATTCCTTCCAAAGAACACCCAGGACTGATCTCCTTTAGAATGGACTGGTTGGATCTCCTTGCAGTCCAAGGGACTCTCAAGAGTCTTCTCCAGCACCGCAGTTCAAAAGCATCAATTCTTTGGCACTCAGCTTTCTTCACAGTCCAACTCTCACATCCATACATGACCACAGGAAAAACCACACCAAGGCAGGCCTTGAACCATGAAACAACACTAGTGCACCCAGGGATGGGGGACGGATTGGGCTGGAAGAGCTTTGAAAAGTCACCTGTTCTGCCCCTCTCCCCGCGGGGGGCTTCCCACCTCCGGCCTCTGTCTTTAGAGTTGCCTTACCTTTGGACAGCACCTTCAGATGAGCAGAGAAGAGAGGTGGGCATTGCTTGCTGGGGTGGAGGATACTGGGAAAAGAAGGGAGGAGACACAACCCCTACGCAGTTTGTTCTGGCCCTTTAAAGTCTCATTTGCAACCAGGGAAGGCAACTTTCTCGAAGGTTCTCGGTCCCCAATCAGCAGTTGAAAATCAAGAAGTGCTGCCGCCTTGTGGGCGTTTCTCCCAACACCACAATTCAGATCCAGGCTTCTGGGAACTGAATATTCCAAGGCCTTAGGGGCTGTAAATGACACCTGCTTTCAAAAATCCTTAAGAAGGATACTCAAGGAAAACGACGAAAGGGATAGGTTGTCGGGAAGCCTATTTCAGCCAGTAAAGTTTCAGTTCAGTTCAGTTCAGTCGCTCAGTCGTGTCCGACTCTTTGCGACCCCATGAGTCGCAGCACGCCAGGCCTCCCTGTCCATCACCAACTCCCGGAGTTCACTCAGACTCACGTGCATCGAGTCAGTGATGCCATCCAGCCATCTCATCCTCTGTCGTCCCCTTCTCCTCCTGCCCCCAATCCCTCCCCACATTATAAGAGGAAAAGTGTAGAACCGCAGGGAATCATCCCACCCAGCATCTCTTTCCTGACAAATGCAAATGAAAGGTCAGAGGAGGAACCACCTGCCCCCAGGCAAGGCGGCCATCATCACTGAGTCTGCGCACAGGTACACTTGGGAGGGCGGACAGCAGAGGGAACATTCGAGCCCACTGGCGCGGGTGTCACTGGAATCAGCCACAGTGAGGACTGAATGAGAGGACATAACGCCAAAAAGACCAGACGTAGCATATGATGTGACACTCTCCCCACCGGGTGATCGCGTGGAGACACCTCCAAAAAGACGTGCATCCCGACGGTCTCTGCTGCACTATTTAAAAGAGGAAAAACGCGGAGGCAATCATCATGTCCGGGACGTGACTGCATCCAGGAGACGCGATGCCCAGTTACAAGCGCACGTTTCTCAGCCGTAGATCAGAATGAAACAACAGCATTTGAGCTACAGGGATGGGTCCAACTAGATGAAGGAATGCCCACAGTGGGAGACAAAGACGGCACGGTATCATTCATCAGTGAGCTCAAGCACCTGAACCAGACGGACTTATTTAAAAAGGAGGGACAGACACAGAGTTAGCAAACAGACCTAGTGTTACTGAGGGGACAAAAGAGGAAGGATAAAACAAGCAGATGCCCTTACCCTACACGCACTCACATAGGTAGACTGGGTCACCAAAGATAACCTACCGCATAGCACAGAGAACTGTGGTCCACGACACTGTAATACCCCATCCGTGCAAGGATCTGGAGAAGACCGGATATGCCTTCACCTATACCTGAATCAAGGTGTTGTACAAATGCAACAAACACAACACTGTCCATCAACTATACCCCAACATGAACAGACATTATTTAACCGCTGAAAAAAAAAAAAAAAGACTAGTCCTCTCAGGCCTCGGGAATCAGACTTGGGTCACATCGCTGGAGCCTGAGCAGCCTCGCCTCCCTCGGCTGGATGCTCCTAGGGCTGAGGGAGCCGAGGAGGTTGTGCCACTCGTGATCCTCTCACCGTAGACCTGTCTGTACCCCCTTCCGGAGCAAAGCACAATCTCCAGACCCAGTTTGTCCCTTCACCATTCAAACAGCCCTAGGGAACCCAGATAATGGAGGACATACTGGGATGAAAGAGCTTTGAAAAGCTGCCTGGTCTGCATATCTTCCGTTGAGGGGGTTCCCACCTCTGGCCTCGGACATTAGTTCGCCTTACCTCTGGATGGCGGCACCTTCAGAGGAGCAGAATAGAGGGGGTGGCGACTGGTCTCAGAGTTGGGATGAATTGGAGGGGCTGAACGGTAATAAGGATACTACAAATAAGACACAACCCACTGGCAGTGTGTTCTGGCACTCTTCGCTCACGTTTACAACCCAGCAGACCAACTTTCAGGAAGGTTCTCCTTTCCCAAATAGAGGGTTGACAATCGGGAAGTGCTGCCGCCTTGTGGCCGCTTCTAGCAACAACACCCTTCAACCTGGGACTTGTGGGAACTGAACATGAACACTCACAAGGCTTAAGGGGTTGTAAATGACACCTGTCCCCAAGCATGGGCCTCGAGCTGATACCGAACACAATCTCCAGGAGGGAGGGCTTTCAGGAAGTTCTTTTCAGCTGGGAAATTTTGTTCTCAGTATAAAAGGAAAAATGTAAAATCACTGGGAATCATGGTGGAAGAAGTCTAGCACTTGTTTCCCCACAAATGTAAATGAATGTTCCAAGGTGAGATCACCCACTGCCAGCCAAGACGGCCATCATCGCACACTCAGCACGCATTTCATGCTGGGGTTGGGGGGGTAGAGCAGAGGAAAGGGTCCTGCACGCTCCTGGCTGGGTAACTGGAATCAGCCACAGTGCGGAGTAACGGGGGACCAAAACCCAGATGCCCTGAGGCAGCATTTGACACCGCACTCTCCCCATTGAATGTGTGCTCCGAGACACCTGTGGTGCAAAAGACGTGCACCCCAACCATCCCTGACGCTCTATTTAGAAGAGGCAAGCTGGGAGTCAACCATAATGTCCCTGACAGACGATCGCATCCAGGAGATACAATGCCCAGTCACAAGCAGGTGTCGCTCAGCAACAGGTCAGAATGAAATAATACCTTCTGCAGCTACGGGGATGGGTCCTACTAAGTGAAGGAAATCAGACAGTGCAAGACAAAGACTGCACGGTATCATTCATAGGCCACCTGCAACCGACGGATTCGTTTAAAAAGGAGGAACAGAGTTAGCAAACAGACTTAGTGTTATGGAGGGGACAAAAGAGGAGGGACGAGACGGGCAGACGCACTCACCGCACACAAACTCACATATGTAAACTAGATCACCAAGAAAACCCACGGTACAGCACAAGGAACCGTGGTACACGACACTGTGTAATACCCTATCCGTGCAAGGCATCTAGAAAAGACTAGATACAGCACCACCTAAACATCTATTTCTGCTTTATTGACTATGCCAAAGCCTTTGACTGTGTGGATCACAATAAACTGTGGAAAATTCTGAAAGAGATGGGAATAGTAGACCACCTGACCGGCCTCTTGAGAAACCTGTATGCAGGTCAGGAAGCAACAGTTAGAACTGGACATGGAACAACAGACTGGTTCCAAATAGGAAAAGGAGTACGTCAAGGCTGTACACTGTCACCCTGCTTATTTAACTTATATGCAGAGTACATCATGAGAAACGCTGGGCTGGATGAAGCACAAGCTGGAATCAAGATTGCTGGGAGAAATATCAATAACCTCAGATATGCAGATGATACCACCCTTATGGCAGAAAGTGAAGAGGAACTAAAAAGCCTCTTGATGAAAGTGAAAGAGGAGAGTGAAAAAGTTGGCTTAAAGCTCAACATTCAGAAAACAAAGATCATGGCATCTGATCCCATCACTTCATGGGAAATAGATGGGGAAACAGTAGAAATAGTGTCAGACTTTATTTTGGGGGGCTCCGAAATCACTGCAGATGGTGACTGCAGCCATGAAATTAAAAGACGCTTGCTCCTTGGAAGAAAAGTTATGACCAACCTAGATAGCATATTCAAAAGCAGAGACATTACTTTGCCAACAAAGGTCCGTCTAGTCAAGGCTATGGTTTTTCCAGTAGTCATGTATGGATGTGAGAGTTGGACAGTGAAGAAAGCTGAGCACCGAAGAATTGATGCTTTTGAACTGTGGTGTTGGAGAAGACTCTTGAGAGTCCCTTGGACTGCAAGGAGATCCAACCAGTCCATTCTAAAGGAGATCAGTCCTGGGTGTTCTTTGGAAGGAATGATGCTAAAGCTGAAACTCCAGTACTTTGGCCACCTCATGCGAAGAGTTGACTCATTGGAAAAGACTCTGATGCTGGGAGGGATTGGGGCAGGAGGAGAAGGGGACGACAGAGGATGAGATGGCTGGATGGCATCACTGACCCGATGGGCGTGAGTCTGAGTGAACTCCGGGAGTTGGTGATGGACAGGGAGGCCTGGCGTGCTGCAGTTCATGAGGTCGCAAAGAGTCTGAGCGACTGAACTGAACTGAACTGACACCTGAATCAAGGTGATGTACAAATGCAACAAACACAACATTGTCCATCAGCTAGACTCCAACGTGAACAGACATTAATTTAACCGCTGAAAAAAAAGATGCCTACTTTAGTCCCCTCAGGCCCCAGGAATCAGACTTGGGTCACATCATGGGAGTCTGGGCAGCCTTGCCTCCCGGACTGGACACTGTTGGGGGAGCTGAGGACGATGTGCACCCGTGACCCTCCTCACAGTAGACCTGTCCCGTACTCGCTGCGGGAGCAAAGCACAATCTCCAGACCCAGTTTGTCCCTGCAGGATTCACATAACCCCAGTGCACCCAGAGAATGGAGGACATATTGGAATGGAAGATGTTTGAAAGTTGCCTGGTCTGCGCATCTCCTTTAGAGGTGGGGGTTGGGGGGCGGAGTTCCCACCTCCAGACTCGGTACTTAAGAGTCTCTTACCTTTGGATGGTAGCACCTAGAGAGGAGCGGAAGAGAAGGGTGGGATTGGTCTCGGGGTGGGGATGACTTGGTGGGGCTGAATGGCAATGAGGATACTAAGGATAAGGCACACCCCCTTGGCCATGTGTTCTGGCACTTTCTGCTCACATTTACAACCCAGCAAACCAACTTTCAGGAAGGTTCTCCTTCCCCAACAGCAGCGTTGAAAAATCGGGAAGTGCTGCCGCCTTGTGGCCGTTTCTCGCAACAACTCCTCTCAACCCCGGGTTTCTGGGAACCGAATACTCAGAAGCCTTCAGTTCAGTTCAGTTCAGTCGCTCAGTCGTGTCCGACTCTATGCGACCCCATGAACTGCCGCACGCCAGGCCTCCCTGTCTATCACCAGCTCCCGGAGTTCACCCAAACTCACGTCCATCGAGTCAGTGTTGCCAACCAGCCATCTCATCTTCTGTCGTTCCCTTCTCCTCCTGCCCCCCATCCCTCCCAGCATCACAGTCTTTTCCAATGAGTCAACTCTTCGCATGAGGTGGCCAAAGTACTGGAGTTTCAGCTTTAGCATCATTCCTTCCAAAGAACACCCAGGGCTGATTTCCTTTAGAATGGACTGGTTGGATCTCCTTGCAGTCCAAGGGACTCTCAAGAGTCTTCTCCAACACCACAGTTCAAAAGCATCAATTCTTCGGTGCTCAGCTTTCTTCACTGTCCAACTCTCACATCCATACATGACTACTGGAAAAACCATAGCCTTGACTAGACGGACCTTTGTTGGCAAAGTAATGTCTCTGCTTTTGAATATGCTATCTAGGTTGGTCATAACTTTTCTTCCAAGGAGTAAGCGTCTTTTAATTTCATGGCTGCAATCACCATCTGCAGTGATTTTGGAGCCCAAAAAATAAAGTCTGACACTGTTTCCACTGTTTCCCCACCTCAGAAGCCTTAAGAGGTTCTAAACAATACCTGTCGTCAAGCATGGGACTTGAGCTGCATACTGAACATAAACCTGAAAGAGGACAGGCTTTCAGGAAGCGCTTTCAGCCGGGAAATTTTGCTCACCCTCAGTATAAGGAAAAATGTAAAACCACAAGGAAAGACGGAGAGAGTGCAGCACATATTTCCCTTACGAATGCAAATGAGTGCTCCAAGGCGGATTCACCTGCTGCCAAGACCATATTCAAACACTGCACACATTTCATGCTGAGGTTGGGGGAACAGAGCAGAGGGAACGGTCCTACACGCTTTTGTGTGCACAACTGACGTCAGCCACAGTGGGAATAGCGTGGGGGCCTAACACCCACATGCCCCGAGGCAGCATTTGATGCAGCGCTCTCCCCACTGTATGCGTGCTGTGCATGAACTGTATGCGTGAACTGTGGTCCACAGAGTCATGTCATACCCTATTTGTGCAAGGATCTAAAAAGACTGGCTAGACCTCCGCCTGTCCCTGAATCAAGGTGTACAACTGCAAGAAACACAACATTGTTCATCAACTACTCCAACGTGAAACAGACGTTAATTTAACCACTGAAAAAAAAATAACTACTGTAGTCCCCTCCGGCCCTGGGAATCAGACTTGGGTCACATCGCTGGAGCCTGAGCAGGCTCGCCTCCCTTGGCTGGATGCTCCTGGGACAGAGGGAGCTGAGGACCACGTGCACCCATGATCCTCCTCACGGTAGACCAGTCCTGTACACCCTTCGCGAGAAAAGCACAATCTCCAGACCCAGTTTCACTCTCTACAACTAAAACAACCCTAGTGCACCCAGAGGATGGGGGACCTTTTGGGCTGGAAGAGCTTCCAAAAGTCATGCAGTAGCACGTCTGCCATTGATGGTGTTTCACCTCCAGTCTCCGGCCTTAAGAGTCTCCTTACCTCTTGAAGACAGCATTTTCATTAGAACTCAAAAGAGGGGGTGTGCATTGGTCTAGGCATGGGGGTTGCTTGGTGGTGCCGAATGGTACTGGATAAGAAGGGATGAGACACAACCCCTTAGGAGTTTCTTCTGGTCTTTCTATTCTGATTTACATACCAGAAACAGGACTTTGACCAAGCCTCTGTTCCATCCACATTAAGGATAGCAGGAATGAAGAAGTGCTGCCGCCTTGTGGCCATTCCTCTCAACATCTTTCAAACTTGGTCTGATGGGAATTTAGGTATAATACTCACAAGGACTAAGCATTGTAATGACATTTGTCCTCAAGCAGTGACCTAGGTAGGTAACTGAATAAAGACTTCAGATGGCGCCAGGTTTTACGAATCCAATTTCATAATGTGAAGTTTTCTCACATTCTTTTTAAAAGAAAAAAGAAATATCACAGGGAAGAATATTGACTTCCTTCCATGACTTCCTTCCATGACTGCCTCTCCTTCCCTGAGAGATGCAAATCAGTGCAACAAGGAGGAATCACTTGCAACTAGTCAGGCCAGGCATCATCGACCAGTCTGCAGGAATACATGCTGGGGAGATCACGGGGCAAGGGGAACTCTCCCAGCCCACCTCTGTGATGGCAGCTGGAAGCAGCCACTGTGGAGGAAATCATGGAGGGTCCTTAAGGCCAGAAGGATAGAGGTACCATATCATCCAGCTATCCCACTCCTGGGTTTATGTCAGGAAACAGTGATAACCTGAATTTCCAACTGTACCTTGACATTACTAGTTATTAGGTGTTTACTCTGCCAGACTCATTGCTTAACATTTAACATGCATCATGCCATTCAAACCTCCCTCCATTAGCTCTGTGAGGGGTTACTGTCAGGACCCCACCGTAAAGAAGTTAATGAGGTCATAGGTAGTAGTTGGACTTGCACTATAAATTGACTCTTCCTAGCACTATGAGCGACTTCACTTTCACTTTTCACTTTCATGCATTGGAGAAGGAAATGGCAACCCACTCCAGTGTTCTTGCCTGGAGAATCCCAGGAACGGGGGAGCCTGGTGGGCTGCTGTCTCTGGGGTCGCACAGAGTCGGACACAACTAAAGCGACTTAGCAGCAGCAGCAGCAGCACTATGAAGGTGCAGGACGGTCAATAAATACTTTGGACAGGAATGATAAAAGGGAACTGTTATGATTTGAATTGTGTCTTCCAAATTCATGTATGAGTCCTAACCCCAGTAGCTGTGAACCTGACCTTAAATGAAAAATAGGGTCTTTGCAGATAATCATGTTAAAAAGGTCATTAGGACTGGCCCTAATCCAAAAGGGCTGGTGTCCTTGTAAGAATGGGAAATTTGGACAAAGAGAGCCATGCACACAGGAATGATGCCACTTGAAGATGAAGGTCAAGATCAGGGTGATGCATCTACAAGCCAAGACATGCCAGAGATTGCCAACAAACCACTAGAAGCTCAGAGGGAGGCATGAAACAGATTCTTTCCAGACCAATCTCGCCGCCAACTCAGTCTCCAACTTCTCTCCTCCAGAGCCTTGAGACAAAATTTTGTTGTTCTAAACCATCCAGTCTGTGGGACCTTGTGAAGAGCCTTGCAAAACTGATATGCTAAATCACTTCAGTCGTGTCCGACTCTGTGCGACCCCAGAGACGGCAGCCCACCAGGCTCCCCTGTTCCTGGGATTCTCCAGGCAAGAACACTGGAGTGGGTTGCCATTTCCTTCTCCAATGCATGAAAGTGAAAACTGAAAGTGAAGTCGCCCAGTTGTGTCCGACCCTCAGGGACCCCATGGACTGCAGCCTTCCAGGCTCCTCCATCCATGGGATTTTCCAGGCAAGAGTACTGGAATGGGGTGCCATTGCCTTCTCCAGCAAAACTGATATAGGCAGTCATTATCATTTGAAGAGTCTGCTTACACTGTAGCCGCAGCTGACTGGAAGCATTTGTGAGAACACCAAAAAACTCAAGTGGGTCCTAATCCCGCTTTACCAGTTGTGTGGCTTTAACACTCAAAAATGCCAAGCAGCTTACTTACCCAGTTGCCTTGTCTAGAAAAAGGGACCACCAGTCACCTCCTTGGAGTTGACATGCAATCCTTGATGCACTCTTGCACATAACGTGGCCTATTCATTGGAAAGGATGACAGTCATACACGGTTATCACAAGAAGCGTCACTTTCCCTTCATCTAACCCTGTCCAGCTCTGCTCAGGATAAGGCCACTTATGTGCCCCCACAACTACCCTGTCCTGTAGCTTTGGAGGTTGACCTGTAAGGAACACAGCAATGTCCCCATTCTTGATTGCTGTCAGTTGGGATTGCACAAAAGAAGGCACCAGCAGATGATCAGGTGGTGAGAGAACAGAGATGCTGAGGCTTTTAGCCCCCTGGCGCCCTCCCCCTGGGTCATCAGGAGCTGACTGCGTCATCTGTGGGAAGCTTCAGTGACTGTCCGGCAACTGTTTATACAGCTGCCCTCTCAGGGTTCCTCTCAGAAATTCTGGCCTCCCCTAGTCCCTTCACACTTAGGAAGCAACAGATCCCTGCGAGGGTTAACTCCAGGACACTGCGCTAAACATGACCCATTTCTTTGTATTCCGCCTATACAGCTTGGTCAATAATCCTTTTGGTCAAAGCTCCTCAAAGTATCCAGTTTGAGTGTGCTAGCTTTGACCTGCCAAGACTCTTAACTGATTCAGGAATTAGTTGAGAAAGCCTCAAAATGCAATTCTGAGAATGTTCTGCTCATGTGTTTGGGGATTCCTGGATAAACTCCTTTGTTGGGGGAAACAGAACACAAGTAATTCATGACGTGCAGCAGCGTCATGATCACCCCACTATCTGCCAGTGGCTGCACAGGATCAAGTACAGGTGGAGTGTGAGACACGGGGAAGTCAAGTGATGGTCCATCTTTGCTGTACTGAGAATAGTGATTGTGCTAAGAAAAAAAACAAAAAGGCACAGAAATACCATTCAGACTTTTTTTTAAAAAAGAAGGAAATCCTTCCACAACAACATGGATGGACTTGGAGGGTATTATACTAAGCAAAGTAAGTTAAAGACGAATACTATATGATTTAAGTAAGTTGAAGACAAATACTACATGATGTCATTTTTTTATGTTGTATTTTGTATTGGGGTATAGCCAATAGTTTCAGGTGAACATCTGAGGAACTGAGCCATTCGTATACATGTGTCCATTCTCCCCCAAACTCCCCTCCCATCAAGGCTGCCACATAATAACACTGAGCAGAGTTCCATGTGCTATTCACTAGGTCCTTGTTGGTTACATACTCTATCACTTATCAGTTCAGTTCATTCGCTCAGTCGTGTCTGACTCTTTGCTACCCTATGGACTGCAGCACACCAGGCTTCCCTGTCCATCACCAACTTCCAGAGCTTGCTCAAACTCATGTCCATCGAGTTGGTGATGCCATCCAACCATCTCATCCTCTGTCATCCCCTTCTCCTCCCGCCTTCAATATTTCCCAGCAT
>NW_011494681.1:1331829-1348985 GCF_000754665.1 Bison bison bison
AGTCTTTTCCAATGAGTCAACTCTTCACATGAGGTGGCCAAAGGATTGGAGTTTCAGCTTCAGCATCAGTCCTTCCAATGAATACCCAGGACTGATTTCCTTTAGGATGGACTGGTTGGACCTCCTTGCAGTTCAAGGGACTCTCAAGAGTCCCCTCCAAACATCACAGTTCAAAAGCATCAATTCTTCGGCGCTCAGCTTTCTTCACAGTCCAACTCTCACATCCATACATGACTACTGGAAAAACCATAGCTTTGACTAGATGGACCTTTGTTGGCAAAGTAATGTCTCTGCTTTTTAATATGCTGTCTAGCTTGGACATAGCTTTTCTACCAAGGAGCAAGTGTCTTTTAATTTCATGGCTGCAATCACCATCTGCAGTGATTCTGGAGCCCCAAAAAACTGAAGTCTCTCACTGTTTCTATTGTTCCCCTGTCCCCATCTATTTGCCATGAAGTGATAGGACTGGATGCCGTGATCTTAATTTTCTGAATGTTGAGTTTTAAGCCAACTTTCTCACTCTCCTCTTTCACTTTCATCAAGAGGCTCTTTAGTTCTTCTTCATTTTCTTCCATAAGGATAGTGTCGTCTGCATATCTGAGATTATTGATATTTCTCTCGGCAATCTTGATTCCAGCTTGTGCTTCATCCAGCCTGGCATTTCACATGATGTACTCTGCATATAGGTTCAATTAGCAGGGTGACAATATACAGCCTTGACATACTCCTTCCCGATTTGGAACCAATCTGTTGTTCCATGTCCAGTTCTAACTGTTGCTTCTTGACTTGCATATAGATTTCTCAGGAGGCAAGTGAGGTGGTCTGATGATATCATTTATAGGTGGAATGTTAAAAAACCAAATTCATAGAAACAGAGATCAGATTTGTGGTTAGCAGAGGGGAAATTGAGTGAAGGGGGTCAGAAGGTACACACTTTGAGTAATAAAATAAGTTCTAGGGATCTAATATAGAGCATGGTGACTGTGGTTCACGGTATTGTATTAAATACTTTAACTTACTAAAAGATTCAATCTTAAAAGTCTCCAACATAAAGCCCAACTATTATCTATATTTTTAAGGTTATTTGCCTCCACCACAACTCTATAATGGGGTTTCTCTGGTGGTTCAGGTGGTAAAGAATCCACCTGCAATGCCAGAGACCTGGGTTCGATCCCTGGGTTGGGAAGATCCCCTGGAGAAGGGAATGGCAACCCTCTCCAGTATTCTTGCCTAGAGAATTCCATAGAGAGAGGAGCCTGGCAGACTACAGACCATGGGGTCACAAAGAGTCAGATACGACTGGGAGACTCACACTTTAACGGAGACACTACGTAATGGTCAGCTGCTTGCTCTGCATCTCTTCCCAAATCTGTGTTCAGTAATAAGACATTTACAACCTGAAGTGAGCAGTGGTGAGAATATTTACAACCTGAAAGTGGCAAATGCTGTAAGTCAGGATATTTCTCGCCAGATTGCTGCTTCTTAATCAGTTACCGGCACACCCCTCACTTGATAAGACTAAATTTATTTTTGTGGGTGTACTGGTCTGAGGTTCAGGATGTAATATGTTTGCTCTGGAACTTGGGAGTGACATTAAGTTGAAACTTGGATTCAGCAGTAGCTGTACTCATTTGCTTTCACTGCTGTGCCAAATTGCCACACACTTAGTGGTTTAATATCAACAATACAGAGTATTATCTGGAACTCATTAAGCTTGGAAGGTCAAAAGCTCAAAATGGGTCTCCCTAGGCTAAATCAAGGTGTTGGCAGGACTGTGTTCCTCTCAGGAAGCTCTAGGGAGATGCATTTCTTGGCTTCAGTTCCCTTCTCCATCTTCCAAGCCAGCATCGGCAGATCGAATCCTTGTTGCAATGCTATCTTTCACATACTGACTTTCCTGCTTTCTCTTCTCCGTTTAATGATCCATATAATCCCCAGTGGCTCAGATGGTAAAGAATCTGCCTGCAATGCAAAACACTCAGGTCTTGATCCCTGGGTCAGGAAGATCCCCTGGAGAAGGGCATGGCAACCCACTCCAGCCCTCTTGCCTGGAGAATCCCATGGACAGAAGAGCCTGGTGGACTACAGTCCATGGGGTCACAAAGAGTCGGATATGACCGAAGCAGCTGAGCACACACGTGCACGTCTGCAGGCACGTGATTGCACTGGGACTACCGTCATGACCCAGGCCCCTCTCCTTATC
This sequence comes from Bison bison bison, assembly GCF_000754665.1. NCBI lineage: Eukaryota > Metazoa > Chordata > Mammalia > Artiodactyla > Bovidae > Bison > Bison bison. The sequence goes on from NW_011494681.1 coordinate 1,334,033, forward strand.
TTAAGGTCAGCTGATAAGTCCCTTAATCCCATCTGCTACTCTGCTTCTTTCCATAGTAGCCTGCAGTCAGAGTGAATCATCAGAACCTTCCTGCAAAGCCTTAGGGAAATGGGAACATCAGGAATTCACTGGCAGACCTCATTTTATTGCACTTCAAATACAGTGCTTTTTTTTTTTTTTAAAACAAATTGAAGGTTTGTGGCAACTCTGAATCAAGCAAGTCTATCAGCATCATTTCTCCAACAGCATTTGCTCACTTTGTCTCTCTGTGTCACATTTTGGTAATTTTCCCACTATTTCACAATTTTTTCATTATTATTGTACTTGCTATGGTGATCTGTGGTTAGTGACCTTTGATATTACTGTCACAAAAAGATTATGACTTGCTAAAGTTCAGATTTTTTTTTAGCAATAAAGCATTTTTAAATGAAGGTACATTTATTACATTTTAGTCATATGCTCTTACACACTTCTGGAGAAGGAAATAGCAGCCCACTCCAGTACTCTTGCCTGGAAAATCCCATGGATCTCGGAGCCTGGTAGGCTATCATCCATGGTGTCGCAAAGAGTCGGACACGACTGAGCGACTTCACTTTATTACACACTTAATAGACATACAGCATAAAGGTGGGCTTCTCAGGTGGCACTGGTGGTAAAGAAGCTGCAAGTGCAGGAGGCATAAGAGACAGGAGTTCAGCTCCTAGGTTGGGAAGATCCCCTGGAGGAGGGCATGGCAACCCACTCCAGTGTTCTTGCCTGGAGGATCCTGTAGACAGAGTTGCTTGGTGGGCTACAAGTTCATAGGTCACAAAGAGTCGGACAGGATTGAAGCAGCTTAGCACACACGCAGATGAATGCGTAGTATAAAGGTGACCTTTATATGCTCTGGGAAACCAAAAGACCCATGTGACTCACTTTGTGGCAGTGAACTGATCCCGAAGTATCTCCAGGGTCTACCTGGACTATGTATGCGTGACCTGCTCAAATCCTCCACCCCTACTTCAACCACACACACAGGCACACAATCATACCCCACTGGTAGATCTTGGAGCAATCTCCACACACAGAAACACGGCAGAGTGTGTGGGGAGGGGCAAGCACAGAGCTCTTGGACAAGGTCCGTGTGGCTGTCCTCTACAGGCAGGGGATGACCTGAGGGCTGAGCTCAAGGAGAACAATGCTATCAGCACCACTGGTGCAGCAGGCAAGGTGGGCAGAATTACCACAATAAACCAGCCACGAGAGCAGAATGGTGCCACAGGCATTTGTGGCTATGGCTAATTGATTTTGGCACCGTTAGAAATGAAGTCAGTAGGTAGTCTACTAAGATGCTGCTTAAGATACACAGGAAGAAAAAAAAATGTGGCGGCACAAACCTACCTCAAATTATCCCAGGAAAATGTATGAACTCTTTCCTATATCTAGACCTGGAGCCCTCGGACCAATGTTCAAGCATAGAGTATAATTCTGCCATAGAGTACACTAAGAATTTCTTCCAAAGCTTTCCCAGAACAAACTGTGGCCATTTAGCCTTATCTGGGAAAGGAGAAAGGGAAATACACAAACTTCTCAGGAGTTATTAGATATTGCCTTTGAACTGACATGAATCCCCAGAGACCTGAACCATCATCATGGACCACCCACCACTCAGAATGGGAGCTCATGGAGATCAGGTGACAGACTGTGTGTCCTGGCTGAAGTCCAACGTGGACACTCACTGAGGTTATTTCGTCAATCCTAGGATATATAAAAGGAAAAATATAAGCCTGGCAACTGGCTGAACACTCACACTGGCTCCCTGGCCTAGGGAGTAGAGGCCATTATGGCTGGAAGGGCCGGAGAGAGTCTCCTGGAATCCCTGGGAATTGTCAAGTTCAGTGCTGAGATCAATGACTTAAAGATACAAAGGTGGTGATTTCTACTGCACCCTCATCTTGCTTGGCTGGTATAAATTCTCGATGAGTCACAGGGAGTGACTGTATTTTCACCAGTTAGATACTTTTGGATTTTTAATATGAATTCTTTGTTTCTTTGGGGAAAAGAAAAGTTTTTCAAAGGAGATCTACCACCCAGAATCCATTATGACAAAGGTGGATCAATTTCAATAAAAAGGTTAAAATTCTCTGTATGAAAGAATTAGGTGAAAAGATAAAACAGCTTTAAAAACGTATTTGCCACACAGGTAACAAAAGACTCCTTTACTTAACATATAAAGAACACTTGCAGATTTCTAAGGAAACCTGTAATCCAGTAGAAAATTGGGAAAGAAGCACAAATAAGAAAAGAAATTCCAATGGCTCATAATTAAATAGATGGAATTACAACAGTGAAAAAAACACTCTTCTTTGCCTGTGCATTAGCAAAGTATTTTAAAATTAAAAAAATTAAAATACAAAATGTTAGCAAGGATATGGAAAATAAATATTTTGATATATTATGTAAATTGCAAAAACCTTTTAAAATGATAATTTGGCAAGACTCCATTAAATGTAAAATGCACATCATCTTTGACACCACAGATCTTCTTCAAAGAATCTGTTCTTCACAATAATTATGGGTGTGTGGCAAGACGCCACTGAAGCAATGACTGGCTGGACCAAAGCTGCTGCTGCTGCTGCTGCTGAGTCGCTTCAGACGTGTCCGACTCTGTGCGACCCCATAGACGGCAGCCCCCCAGGCTCCCCCATCCCTGGGATTCTCCAGGCAAGAACACTGGAGTGGGTTGCCATTTCCCTCTCCAATGCATGAAAGTGAAAAGTGAAAGTGAAGTCGCTCAGTCGTGTCTGACTCAGCGACCCCATGGACTGCAGCCTACCAGGCTCCTCCATCCATGGGATTTTCCAGGCAAGAGTACTGGAGTGGGGTGCCATTGCCTTCTCCGGGACCAAAGCTGGGAGCTGTCTAAATGACCATTATTTAGAGGGCTGAGTAAAATAGAAAACTGAAACCCTGAGAGCTTCCCTAGTGGCTCAGTGGGATAACCTGCCTGCCAATGCAGGAGACAAGGCTTCAATCCCTAATCTGGGAAGATCCCACATGCCACAGAGCAACTAAACCCATGCACCACAACTACTGAGCTGTGCTGTAGAGCCTGGGAGCTGCAACCGCTGAGCCCCAGAGTCCATGCTCTGCAACAAGAAAGGCAACCAGGATGAGAAGCCCACACACCGCAACTAGAGATTCATCCCTATTTGCTACAACTAGAGAAAAAGCCTGAGCAGCAATGCAGACCAGCATAGCCAAAAGGAAAATAAATAAAATTATTTTTTAAAAATAAAGAAAGTCTGAGTACTGTGTGGTTTGGAAAAAAAAAATGTAGTTTGAAACTGTGAGCCACAAATTTCCATGATATTATGAAAACTTTGAATGACAATGTTAATATATTTTTTAGTTTTATTTTTAATTGAAGGATAATTGGATTATAATATTGTGTTGGCTTCTGCCATACATCAACATGAATCAGCCTTCCCTTCCTCTTGAACCTCCATCCTATCCCCACCCCTTCCCACCCCTCTAGGTTGTCACAGAGCACTGGTTTGAGCTCCCTGGGTCATACAGCAAAGTTCTACCAGCTATCGATTTTACATATGGCAGTGTGTCCATTTCCACGTTGCTCTCTCCCTTCCCCCCTTTTCTTCCTCCCCCTGCCCCCACGTCCACGAGTCTGTTCTCTGTGTGCACATGCCCATTGCTGCCCGGCACATAGGCTCATCAGTACCAAGGAAGATGTAATATGTTTTTGATAAGTGAAACACCTGGTTAGCTGTGATCTTTTGCTAAAAAAGACAAAAATTAGAGAATATCTTCCAACTGATTACTGTAACATTAAAATAAGTCCTGTACAGATGAAGCTGAGTTCCTGTCCAAGCCAGTTTACTAAAAAGAGCAAAAAGCTTTCCAAATATTTAGAGGCTTGTTTTCATAATTATTTAACAAGACCATTGACCTGTAATCTGAAAACTACACATTTGTGATTGGAAACTGCACATAAATGCTTATTTTAGAGGATTGTGTTTAGAGGATTATTGTTAAGTTTGCATAACAGATTTGACTGCTTATCAACCAGACACTTAACCACTGAATATGACCTCATGGGTCTTAAAATAATAAACACACCCATGTGAAAACTGGGAAGTTTCTCTTGGTATTAAGAATGTAGCTTCATTTGGGCTTTGTCCTTTCGTTGGTTTATGAAAGCAAAGCAAAGTTTGAATGGTGTTAGTATCAGATTCATTATTTAAAACACAATTCAAAACAGGTTATCTTTTAAAATTAGTTAAATAAATAATTATGGGATACCAAAGCAATGAACCAAGGAGTGGAGCAAAACTGTAGTGGTTCTCAAATCTGAGTGTAGAGGGTTTGATAAACACTAAACACGAAGGCCCAGATGGAGTTTCTGATATACTTGCTGTGGAATGAGGCCTAAAGTTCCCTAATGATGCTGGTATAGTTGGCTGGGGACCACACTCAGAGAACCACTGCTTCAAAGTCATGAAGTAGCTCTCTATACACTTGTGTAGAAAGAGTCTCCAAGACACAGTAGATTAAAAGGACAATAAAAGACTGATTGAGATGTCTTATTTGCTTATGTGGACAAATGGACCTGTCTATGCCTGGGAAGGAGAAGGAAATGGCAACCCACTTCAGTATTCTATCCTGGGAAATCCCATAGACAAAGTAGCTTGGCAGGCTACAGTTCATAGAGTCGCAAAGAGTCGGACAAGACTTAAGCTTCTAAACCACCACCACCACCTTGGGAAATGGCTAGCTTGGGAAATGGCTGGAAGGAGATATGACCCTGGGGACCCTTTCTCGGGGGACAGTGAGCATGAGTGGGAGAGAGACTCACCTATATCGTGTATCTTTATACTGCTTCGGTTTACCACGTGCATATGGCGGATTAAAACATTAAACTAATAATTTTTAAAACCAAAATTAATAAGATATTGTTGAGTCTGGCACTGGCTGTCTCTATCGAACGCATCGCACCCTGCAGGGCATCCCAGGCTCTCCTCTGGATGGTCAACTGGTGCCTCGACGCGACGTGGGGATGGAACCTACAGGAAACTCTGCACCGCTGCAGCATTACCTAGAGTCTTCCCATTTCTCATCCTGGAGAGCCCTGGGAGGCGGGCAGAAACTAGCCAAAGGGGCAGCAGGCGATGGTGCTGACTTGCCTAGTTCTGTGGGGCAAGCCTGCCCAGGAGAGGGACAGAATAGTGGCCACAGGTTCCCCAGGCAAGAACGGAAAAGAAACCTTCCCCGGTCTCCGGGGAAGGTAAGGGCGATGCTGCTGCAACAGAGAGGACATGGGGAACGTAGCAGGCTGCGGGATGGAGGTCTGGAGGGTGCCAGTGCGGGGAGGGAGGAAATGATGGGGGCGGCAAAGCCCGAGCCAAAGCTCTGGTTACCCCCCGGTTTACTTTCGGGTTCTGACCTTCCTGCGGGGACAAGGAGGGAGCGCACCCGAGGGTGCCTGCGCAATAGGTGGTGGTGCAGGGGCCCAGAGGGGAGGTGCGGCACCCAGCGAGGCACTCAAGTGGCAGGCAGGAGGAGGGAGACCTCCATCCCACAAAACACCACGGTCACAGTGCAAATCCGAAGTGGATTTGCAGAAGTGGGCCCCTGCCCTGGCCTCACGTGCACACCTATTTCCGAATAGGTGCACTCCGTGCTGTGGCTCCTGGGAAATGGCAGTGACTGCTAGGCAGCTAGGGTCAGAGCAGCGGGCAGCCAAGTAGCACCGCGCTTTGCCTCGAATGGAGTAACAGTTTGGGGAAGCAGCTGCTCAGACGGTTTTGTGGGACTCGGCCTGGAGTGGCTGGAGGAGGCTAAGCTCCAGCCACTTGGCTGGTAGGAATTCACGCCCTGGGCTTGGATGGAGTCGACATTTGTTAGTTTTATTGGTCAGCATTTTTGCCAGTTGCCCCCTATCCTCCACCCTTCAAAAGACCCTGATGCTGGGAAAGATTCAGGGCAGGAGAAGAAGGGGGTGACAGAGGATGAGATGGTTGGATGGCATCATCCACTCAATGGACATGAGTTTAAGCAAGTTCCGGGGACTGGTGATGGACAGGAAAGCCTGGCGTGCTGCAGTCCGTGGAGTCACAAAGAGTTGGACATGACTGAGTGACCGAACAACAGTGGTGTTACTTACAGAGAGTAAAATTCACCAATTTTAAGTGTGTTGCTGCTGCTGCTGCTAAGTCGCTTCAGTCGTGTCCGACTCTGTGCGACCCCATAGATGGCAGCCCACCAGGCTCCCCCGTCCCTGGGATTCTCCAGGCAAGAACACTGGAGTGGGTTGCCATTTCCTTCTCCAATGCATGAAAGTGAAAGGTGAAAGTGAAGTCTCTCAGTCGTGTCTGACTCTTCACGACCCCATGGACTGCAGCCCACCAGGCTCCTCCGTCCATGGGATCCTCCAGGCAAGAGTACAGGAGTGGGATGCCATTGCCTTCTCCAATTTTAAGTGTAGAGTTTGATAACTTTTGGTAATCGTATAGAGTCATTTAACCACCATCACAATCAGGATATAGAATAGTTCCAACATCCTACAATTTCCCTTGTCCCCCATTGCTCTTCATCTTCTCCCTGACCAGATTGCCTGGTTTTGCAATCCTCAGTTGCTTGCTTGCTTTTTAAGAAATTGATTAATTTTAGTTTTGGTTGTGCTGGGTCTTCCTTGCAGCGCCAGGGCTTTTTCTTGTTGCGGAGAGCGGGTACCACTCTCCCCTGGCGCAACAGGGCTTTTCACTGCGGTGGGTTTCCTTGTTCAGAGCACAGGCTCTAAGCATGGGGGCTTCGGTAGTCGCAGCCCGCAGGCCCAGTAGTTGCAGCACTCAGATTTAGTTGCTCCACGGCATGTGGAGTCTTCCCAGATCAGGGATTGAACCCGTGTCCCCTGCGTTAGGGGTTCTTAACTGCTGGCCCACCAGGGAAATCAAGCCCTCAGCTGCTTTCTGTTACTAGTCTTCCCTTTTCCAGAAGGTCATATAAATGAAATCAGGCTTCTGACTTTCTTCAATTACAGTCTTTGAAATTCAACCATATTGTTGTGTGTCTTCATACCTTGCTCCTTTTTATTGCTGGCAGCGGTTCATGGGATTGAACATATCATTCGTTTATCCGTTCACCACTTGGTGGACATTTGGGTTGTTTCCAGCTTGGGGGTTTTGTGAATAAAGCTGCTATGAGAACCATTGTGCACATCTGTGTGAACATTATCTCTCTTTGGTAAGTACCTGAGGAGGAGAGTCGCTGGGGGAAATGGTAAACGCCTGGTACATTTTGAGCACTGCCAGACGGTTCCTGATGGTTCTAGCAGGTCACATTCCCACCAGGAACGGATGACAGTTCCAGGTTTCCCACATGCTCTCCAACATTTGCCATGCTCCTGGGCATGTCTGACCATCGGTTTTGATTTTTAATCCATTAGTTCCTGGGGACCTGGAGACACAGCAATTTCAAAATGCTCCTACATTGCGTTGACAACATGAAGGCTGCTGAGAAGTCTGTGAACCCAAGAAGGCCAGGTTTGCTGGGCTGCACACTCTGTTCCAGGCCTCCCGAGGCTTCTGAGCACCAGCAGCCACTGCAAAACAAAGTTCTAGTGCACAGGTTAGAGGGATGCCCTCGTGCAGAGAAGCAGAGAGTGAACACCAGCTATATGCCAACAGCTTCTGAACGAACTGGGGATTTTTGGAGTCAGAGGAGGGTTGTCAACTGACCATGGGCTTGGCCTAGCAGAGACGTATACAGAAGTGTTTTACTTAGAATTGATAAACCTTAGAAATTATTTATATCCTGCCTAACACATAATTTTGTATAAATGGTGCTCCTATTATTTTCTCCTCTATGTGTTCCAGCCTCCCTTGCAGTTAGATCGGGGCCATCTGATTAAGTTATGGTCAGTGGGAGATGAGCAGACACGTGGATACATGAATGTATTTCTGATTTCGTCCCCTTCCTTTTCCTCTTCTCTTACACAGAGGGCTGCAGGCAACAAATGGGGGAGACTGACTGAGTTTTTTGGTCACAGCAATGAAATATATGCTTTAATTCATTTATTTTAGGACTCCAGGTAGGCATCCTCAATCAAATTCAATCAAATTTAGTAGGAAAGCCCGTGTGTGTGTGTTTGTGTACATGTGTGTGTGCTCAGTTGTGCCCAACTCTTTGCAACCCCATGGACTCAGCCTACCAGGCTCTTCTATCCATGGAATTTTCCAGGGAAGAAGACTGGAGTGGGTTGCCATTCCCTGCCCCGGGGATGGAAGCTGTGTCTCCTGTGTCTCCTGCATTGGAAGGTGGATTCTTTACCATTGAGCCACCTGTGCCCTTAATTATTATCTATGAACAGAATATTAGGAAGTCCCGTGATGGTCAAGGCAAAGGATTAAAGACTACATGGAAGGACGAATCTCCCCTGAAGGCAGGTGGGGAGGAGAGGAAGGGTCTTGCAGCCCCTGAACTGTGTTACTGCTTGTGCTGTGTCACAACCTTTAGGAAGCTGGAGCCTGAGCATCACCATGTGGTGAACTGGATGCTGCGAAATCAGAAAAACTGGTAGATTGAGGATTTTCTCTGCTCAGGAAAAGAAAAATAGAAGGCATTTTCAGGAACATTCCTATTCTTTTGATTTTTCCATGTTTCCAATGACATTTGGCTCATTGCCAGAACCTCATATAATTTCTGAGACAAACCTTCTGAACATATTTCCCTCTGATTACATCACTGACCCCTCCGCACTTGGTCTCCTCGTTCAGGTGTCAGTCAAGGAGCTTCCTCCTGTGCCCTCTCTCAGCCCTGAGATTCCCAGAGTAGGGAATCTGTGTCCATCAGCACATTGCCTAGGAAAGTTCAAACCTTTGGTGAAAGTCCGGTCAAGGGGAAGTCACACTGTCCCCTCCACCTCTGTCTCCTGCCTCTCCTCTGCACCCACGCTGTAGCCGTCACCCACCCTAAGGGCCTGGGAAGGCACGTGAATGATTTGGGTGAGCTTTGTCGATTGTGCAGCAAGGTCCCCTGAAGCACCCTGGGCATAAAAAATCAAGGCCCTCCTAGGAAGCCAGGAGATGCTCAGAATGGTTTGCCCTGAAGCTGGGGTCCAACCTGGGCCTTCTTCTACCAGGCCTGTTCCATGTTGTTCTGCTTCAGCTTAAACATGATGACATTTATCACTGAAGGACCCTGTTGCTTTAACGTCATATTATTTTTATTGTGCTTTATTGTACTTGTTTTTCCAAACTAGAAGTTAACAGATAACAATGACTGGTGAGAACGTTAAAAACAAAAATTTTCAGCTCTTTGATATTAGATTCCTGCTAAATTTACTCCATCTTATAACTTATGTGACTTTGTATCAACTTATATTTGTTACTCTACTTAAATGGTATCATTGAGCTTGCAGCTTAAATCTGAGTACTTACATTGTGGGATAAATCACTTGATAATAATTAATAATTATCCATTAACAATCTACTAGGTGTTCCAAAGATATTTTCCAGGGATTATTATATAGTAATCTGCTAGTTATGTCACAGCAATTCTTGTTATAAAAATTTTCTCAGTACAAATATTAACATTTATTAATATATGGACATATTAAGATACTACAAATACCAAGATAAAACACTAAGCACATTATTTTCCCCTAGATGTCAGATACATTTTAAAATTAGATTACAAAACAGAAAATGAAAACAAGGAAGAAAAAGGATAATTATTTGGATATTTGAATGTATTTTGTAGAAAATATAAGAAATGCCCAGAGAGACAGGAAAGGAAATTCATAGGTCCTTCATTTAATGCAGTGTGGTGGCTTTAAATCATGGATGGGCACCCTCTACTCCTGTGACAGTCATAATGAAAAAAAATAAGGAAGGAAGGAAGGCAAAATAAAAATAAATAAATTTAAATTAAAAAGCACAATAAAAAAAGGACAGTGAATTATGCATTTTAAAACATATATAAAAGTATTTTATTTCATTCCAAAAAGAAAGAAAGGAAGGAAGGGATGAAACTCTTATGAAACCATCACACTTTACTATATATCAGAAACTAACAAAATATTATTTTAAAAAATAGAAAAGAAAATTATTCACCTGTGAAAAGTAATTTTCACTTTCTAAGGATGATATAGGTAGGAAGTTTTTGAGAAACTTATTACATTAAAATTTTTCCAAATGGTGAAAAAAAGTCACTAGATTCTTGTTCTTTTATTCTACCTCAAAATAGTCTGCTTTGTCTCTATTATAAGCTCTTTGTAGATGAAAAAAAATGGAAGCATGAGGATGCATGAAAGCCTGGCAGAAGGCAGCACAGATTTCAGTAAATACAACAAAAAGGAAACACACACCAACGCAGGACTACATACTTAAAAGTGAGATCTTCCTTTAAAATGCATAACTCAGAAGTAAGGAGAGTCTTCATTTTATCAACCTTGACCTTTCTGAGCATGGAGAGCAGAAACAAGGAGAACAACTCCACAGAGAAATCTGAAGAACCTATGAGTTGCAGACTTACATCAGTAGAAGCTGAAAAGGGACAGGGAACTTCTGGTGAAGCAGAGATAGCAAAAAAATTCAGCACAGGGGACCAGAAGAAAAAGAGACACAAAAACTAGCACAGCTTGCGGCCAGGAGACATGTCACAACGTTGTGACGGTGTGAAACCTCCGAAGACACCGACGCGGATCCCCATCCCCCTCTACCTGCTGTCCTGCCGCCTGTCAACCTGGTCCATAGGGACGTCATTCGTGCTTGGTGCCAGCAGCTAAAACTGAGCACCAAAGGCCCGAAACTAGATGGATATAAACGACTCTGTGAATATGCTTACCCTCATCAAAGAAACATTCCTGCCACAGCACAGGAGGCCAGGATCCTGTCACTATCGAAAAGGATAAAGATAGAAAAGGGGGAACTACCGCTGGAATGCTCTGTTGAGAGAACGTCTTCTGAAGGGGCTGCTCCTTCTGCATGGGGCCACCTGCCCTTGAGGGATCTCCTCCGCCTCTCGAGGCAGTTGTATCAACTTCTGCCCCCGACTCAGAAGCTGCGTTTGCCGCCTGGAGCAGAATGACAGCCAGGGCCGTGAAGACGGAGTCAGTACGATCACAAGAGACTTGTGAGGTCCAATGGTGCATGGTCCACGGGAGAAGTCTCCCAGCTGACACAGAAGGCTGGGTTCGCTTACAGTTTCATGCTGGGCAGGCCTGGGTGCCTGGAAAACGAAGGAGGGTGTCTGCATTCTTCCTGATACCGTCTGGTGACTTTCCACCCCTACACCTGGAGGACAATATGCTGTGCCCTGAGTGTGTACACAGGAATAAAGTATTAACAAAAAGCCTGCAGTGAGATCATAATACCAGTAAAAGGGTACAGCTATGATTATAATTAATGATAGAGAAGTGACTACAATCAACTCCACGGTGACTTCAGACAGCTGAACTCTGGGCCGTTCCACTCTCTCCATGCTTCCTGCTTCTGGGGTGCACAGCCTGCTTACAAGGCTGCACGAAAAAGAAAGTCTGTGAACTGATGGGAAACAGAAGCAGAAGTGACTGTCTCTCCAAAGATGCCCAGCCCTAAGGGAGCAGAGGATAAAGGAGATGGGGACATTTTAAAAATACTAAGTCACTGAATGGAATTAATTTGCTTGAAAATGCCTCAAGTAAATCTCTACATTGGACAAAATGGATCTTATAGGCAATAGTTGAAATTTGGTCATGGACACCTTAACCAGATATTCAACCTTATCATCATCACCAGGCATGGTACAAGCAGAAATGTGTTTCCTGACATGATACAATGTATCACTGACAATATTCTTGCCCCAAGGAATCTATTCACAGGGAAGCAATCAGTCCTGATTATGCCTCTTGTCTCAGGGTAATTAGGTGAGCTTACCATCATTTGGGTGTCAGTTACTTAGATGTACCCATCCATATGTAAATATTCACAAGTTATGCACTTAAGATGTCTATAATTTATGTACATGTGAGTTATATATAATTTTTTAAGTATTCCAGATTGAATGATACATTATAGTGCCTCTAGTAAAAAGGCAACTATAAAATTTTAAACCTAAAACTTTTATTTTAAAATAAAATACTCTAGGCCAGATCAGGAGTGAGGTTGGACCAGGGCTGAGGCAGCCAAGGCCCCTCCTTCCCATATCAGTGGACAGCTAAGACAAAGCTAAGCTAAGACAAAGCTGTTTCCAGTTACAAAGCAGGGATCACAGCAAACACCCCCGCCACAGAAGCACTATGGCATTGCTTCTCCCTTCTGCTTAGCAGCCCCCAAGGAGACTAACTGCCTACTTACACAGAAACTAGTGGAGATTTTTGAAGAGAAAGAGGAACTTCAGTGCAGGATTTTAATTTTGGGAAAATTAACCTGGTAAAAGACTGGATACGAGAAATCAGTGAAAGCAATAATCTTCCACAATCTCTAACTGAACATGCTGATGGGAAAATGTTTACCTCTGGATCTTACAGATTAGGTGTACATACAAAAAACTGCCAATATCGATGCATTGTGTGTTGCACCAAGACATGTTGATTGAAGTGACTTTTTCACCTCATTCTGTGATAAATTGAAATTACAGGGAGAAGTAAAAGATTTAAGAGCTGTTGAAGAGGCATTTCTACCAAGTTATCAAACTGTTTGATGGAATAGAGATTGATATTTTCTTTGCAAGATTAGCACCGCAGACTATTCCAGGAAACTTGGACTTAAAACATGACAGTCTGCTTAAAAATTTAGATATGTATAGGAAGTCTTAATAATTGCAGGGTTTTGATTTTGTTGCAAATCAATGAAATGGTTTTACGAGATGTTTTACATCTAGTATCAAACATTGACAACTTCAGGTTAACCCTGAGGGCTATCAAACTGTGGGCCAAATGCCACAACATCTACTCCAATATATTAGGTTTCTTCAGTGGTATCTCCTGGAATATGCTCGTAGCAGGAACTTGCCAGCTTTGTCCAAATGTGATAGCATCAACTCTTGTACATAAATTTTTCTTGGTATTTTCTAAATGATATGTGTTTAGATTATATTAAAATAAAGTTGATTATAGACACTGAAAAAAAATAAAATGCATAACTAACTGACAGCGCTGCAGAACAGTGATACATAAAAATCAGAAAACCTATCAACGAGCTTCTGTTGGACACATGATAGACATAATTCAATTTGAAATAACGTCTAACAACCGGGGATCACAATGCTGCACGATTGTGATAATGGGTATTGTCTTCATGTGGCAGAAACCACAGCAAGCACTGATACTATGGCCCCGCACTTATGCAGAATATAAACAGCAACTCCAAATAATACTTCTCTTTATTTAGGAGACAAAAACATAGAACTCAAGAATTTAAAAAATATATCACATGTGATTAATTAAATCGTTGTGAATAAGTGAAGCAGTGGTTTTTTAAGACAACCAGAGGTACTGCATACAAGTCCTGCTGCTAACTTTGAAGAACAGATAATAATTATCAGTAGGTTGTTCATTTGTCAAAGGAAAACTGTTCGCCTCTATAAACACTTGACCTCTCAGATATTGTCTAATGGAAGAGAGAATACTGCATGTTTTCAGCAGACCGCTTATAAAAAATACGTCTAAACAAAACATAACTTGAATTCCAAGAATATCATAATAGTATAAACAGTATATGTAGGACATAATGAATTGCCACAGAGAACCCTCTAAAATACTTCTAGACATTCTTTATGTCTTACTCTGCATCCACCTGTTACTGAATAATGAAGCAAAGATCTCTTTGGCACTTTGAGTTTTTAAAATATTACCTCTACAGCTACATGAAGTAGGATTGTATTAATATATTCAGCAAACCTAAATTGATGCCATCTTCCAAGGTACAATGGAAAGACTGAGTTCAAAAAGTAGCATGCAACACTCACTTAAAAATTGTTGATGATTATATTGGCAGAGACTTTAGAATGTGAGTCAAAGGTACACTTCTGAAAATATCAACTTTAGATTTTATTTACTCAGTATAATTTTAGATGATATGTTAAGTAAAATCAATGATAAAAGCCAAGTGATGTGAGAACCAAACACAATGTGTGTAACACTCTTGACAGTGTCAAAGGAACTAAGACGCTCTGAAGTTTTGCTTATCTATCAGTGATACTACACAAACTGCAGAATCTTGTAATTTTGACACCAACTTCTCCACAATTTTTTTAAAAATCAAAAAAGGAGGAAGGGCACCTTTAATTGAAAATCTCGTGATCAGACCCTCCATGATAGCTAATTTTATTTTAAAATCAATTCCCTTTTTCCTACAATTTTAGTAATTTAATCATTAAAATAACGGTTTACAATACTGAAATGCTATTATGGGAATACCAGTTTTCTGGATAACATGTAATTGGAAAAATTAAGACCCTGATCCTGGGAAAGAATGAAGGCAAAAGAAGGTGGCAGCGGAGGTTGAGATGGTTAATAACCAGTAGCATCCCTGACTCAATGGACATGAATTTGAGCAAACTCTGGGAGATAGCTAAGGACAGGGAAACCTGGCATGCTGCAGTCCATGGGGTCAAAAAGAGTCAGACACGACTGAGTGACTGAACAACAACCAACAAAGCCACTTTAATTATAAACCACTTCTTTCAGTTCAGTTCAGTGCAGTCACTCAGTCGTGTCTGACTCTTTGCGACCCCATGAACCGCAGCACGCCAGGCCTCCCTGTCCATCACCAACTCCCGGACTTCACTGAGACTCACGTCCATCAAGTCAGTGATGCCATCCAACCATCTCATCCTCTGTTGTCCCCTTCTCCTCCTGCCCCCAATCTTTCCCAGCATCAGAGTCTTTTCCAATGAGTCAGCTCTTCGCATCAGGTGGCCAAAGGATTGGAGTTTCAGCTTCAACATCAGTCCTTCCAATGAACACCCAGGACTG
>NW_011494681.1:1349517-1353850 GCF_000754665.1 Bison bison bison
GTGGTGTCATCTGCATATCTGAGGTTATTGATATTTCTCCTGGCAATCTTGATTCCAGCCTGTGCTTCCTCCAGCCCGGCATTTCTCATGATGCACTCTGCATATAAGTTAAATAAGCAGGGTGACAATAAGGAGCCTTGACGTACTCCTTTTCCTATTTGGAACCAGTCTGTTGTTCCATGGCCAGTTCTAACTGTTGCTTCCTGACCTGCATACAAATTTCTCAAGAGGCAGGTCAGGTGGTCTGGTATTCCCATCTCTTTCAGAATTTTCCACAGTTTATTGTGATCCACACAGTCAAAGGCTTTAATGATATTTAATTCCTAATTATTCTGAAGAAAATTTCAGGCTTCCTATTTTTGGATCATTAACAAATGATTTGTTTAATTTATACAGAATTAACATAAAGTCTGTGTTTACTATAATATTGTTGAGATAGTTTTACCACTAAAAGATTTTAGAGATGCTAATTTTAAAAACATGATTTTGAGTAAAGGTACATTTTTCTAATCTAGACAAAGCTACGATATAGGCTGCCAGTATTCTAAAACCCATCGAGTCTAACCAGGACACAGACCCTTAAACCAGAGCACATAGGACACCATATGCGAGAAAATTAGACCACCCTTCACCTCTACCTCGTCCCCACCCACCACCGCCAAAGGATTTGAAGCGAATTCTAATTTCATGTGGTCTCTGAACTCTCCTCAAGTAGTTGTAAGTCTGGATGTATGTGCATTTGTACCTTTTCCCCAGAGCAACTTCCCACGCAGGTAAGAGATCAAGAACCATGACTTTGGGCTGCAGCCTGGTCCTCACACTTCAGCATGCTTTATACTCACCTTGAGAGGCTATTAACCATAGAGAGCTGGACCCACTCTCAGAGTTTCCAATCCAG
Source organism: Bison bison bison (assembly GCF_000754665.1). Lineage (NCBI taxonomy): Eukaryota > Metazoa > Chordata > Mammalia > Artiodactyla > Bovidae > Bison > Bison bison. Next base: position 1,350,416 of record NW_011494681.1, read on the forward strand.
TGGATCTGGAGGAAGGCCCAAGGATTCTGCATTTCTATCAAGTTCCCAGGGGATGCTGTTGCTGCTGTTCTAGGGACCACTGTGGAGAACCTTGTGTATAAACGGCACTCATCTCTACCAGCAAGGGCAAGCCCACATTCCTTCTAACATGTGTCAACACCACCTTCCATCAGTAGGTGGCAGCCCGTGCCTACAAATTTCCACATACTGGTGTCAAACTAAAAAACTCCGTCACAAAAGCAAGATAAGAAAGCCTAGTGAACAGCATTTTTCTACAAATTGGATGCTAACCTAATTCTGCTAAATGATTTAAAATGTTGATCTGTCAGTACCACGCAAATCAGGCTTCAGGAACAAGTGAAATAGACTGACAAATAGTAAAAAAGAAGCTAGACTCTGGCTTCTGGCCCCAAGGCTGACACTCCTAGATGGGGTTTTGTACTTCACTGTCTGCTGATTTGTAAATGTCCCTGTGTGAAAAGTCCTGCGCTGGATGCTGCAAAATTACCCCAGGGACCCTTTAAAAATGCAGAGCCATCTCCCTCTACCGCCATTCTAACTCAGTAGCTCTGTGGTTAAGCATGGGCATCGTATCCTTAACAGATGTCTCAGTCGATGCTGAGATACAGCTGTTTTGGCTACATCTGTTTGTTTAAAAAAGATAAACCAATGCAAAGGTATGAATATGTTGATATTACCACCTTTCATACCACCTTTCACCTTTCTAGGTTCAGACTTCGCAGTAATTCCAAATGCAGGAGAATGCCACTGTCCAGCACAGCAGTTACCAGCCACACATGGCAACTCGACATGGAAAATACAGCTGGTCTGAACTGAGATGCGCTGCAGGGTGAAATAACACCGTATTTCAAAGACTTGAAGGGAAAATAATAGAATATAAGATATTTTTAATGTCACTACTAGAAAAATGAAATTACATACGTGGCTCACATCTACTTCTTTTGGACAGCACTAGTTGCTGTTATTAGTCACTAAGTCGTGTCCGAATCTTCATGACCCCATGGACTGCAGCACACCACGCTTCCCTGTGCTTCACTATCTCCCAGGGTTTACTCAGACTCATGTCCATCTAGTCAGTGATGCCATCCAACCATCTCTTGCTCTGTTATCTCCTCCTCCTGCCTTCAATCTTTCCCAGCATCAGGGTCTTTTCTAATAAATCAGTTCTTTGCATGAGGTGGCCAAAGTACTGGAGCTTCAGTTTCAGCATCAGTCCTTCCAGTGAATATTCAGGAATGATTTCCCTTAGGATTGACTGGTTTGATCTCCTTGAAGTCAAAGGGACTCTCATGAGTCTTCTCCAACACCACAGTTCAAAAGCATCAATTCTTTAGCGCTCAGCTTTCTTTATGGTCCAACCCTCACATCCATACATGACTACTGGAAAAACCATAGCTTTAACTATAAGGACCTTTGTTGGCAAAGTAATGCCTCTGCTTTTTAATATGCTGTCTAGGCTTGTCATAGCTTTTCTTCCAAGGAGCAAGCATCTTTTAATTTCATGGCTACAGTCACCATCTGCAGTGATCTTGGAGCCCAAGAAAAAGAAGTCTGTCACTGTTTCCATTGTTTCCCCACCTATTTGCCATGAAGTGATGGGATCAGATGTCATGATCTTAGTTTTTTGAATGCCGAGTTTTAAGCGAGCTTTTTCACTCTCCTCTTTCACTGTCATCAAGAGGCTCTATAGTTTCTTCACTTTTTGCCATTACGGTGATATCATCCACATATCTGAGGTTGTTGATATTTTTCCCGGCAATCTTGATTCCAGCTTGTGAGTCATCCAGCTCAGCATTTCACGTGATGTACCCTGCATATAAAATAAACAGATAATATACAGCCTTGATATACTCCTTTACCAATTTTGAACCAGTCCATTGTTCCATTGTACAGTTCTAGCTATTGAGTTTTGGCCCATATACAGGTTTCACAGGAGACAGGTAAGGTGGTCTGGTACTCCCATCTCTTGAAGAATTTTCCAGTTTGTTGTGATACACACAGTCAAATGCTTTCACATAGTCGATGAAGCAGAAGTAGATGCTTTTCTGGGATTCCCTTGCTTTCTGTATGATCCAACAAATGTAGACAATTTGATCTCTGGTTCCTCTGTCTTTGCTAAACCCAGCTGTGCATCTGGAAGATCTCAGTTCACATACTAATGAAGACTCGCTTGAAGAATTTTGAGCATTACCTTACTAGCATGGAAAATGAGCACAATTGTGCGGTAGTTTGAATATTCTTTGGCATTGTCCTTCTTTGGGATTGGAATGAAAACTGACCTTTTCCAGTCCTATGGCCATTGCTGAGTTTTCCAAATTTGCTGACAGATTGAGTACAGCACTTTAACAGCATCATCTTTTAGGATTTGAAATAACTCAGCTGGAATTCCATCACCTCACTAGATTTGTTTGTAGTGATACTTCCTAAGGCCCACTTGGCTTCAGACTCCAAGATGTCAGGCTCTAGGTGAGTGACCACACCATCGTGGTTATCTGAGTCATTAAGACCTTTTTTGTATAGTTCTATGTATTCTTTTCACCGCTTATTAATCTCTTCTGCTTCTATTAGGTCCTTCCCATTTCTGTCCTTTATCAAGTCCATTCGTGCATGAAATGTTCCCTTGATATCTCCAATTTTCTTGAAGAGAGCTCTAGTCTTTCCCATTCTATTGTTTTCCTCTACTTATTTGCACTAGTTCAGTTCAGTTAGTTCAGTCACTCAGTCGTGTCTGACTCTTTGCAACCCCATGAATCGCAGCACTCCAGGCCTCCCTGTCCATCACCAACTCCCGGAGTTCACTGAGACTCACGTCCATCAAGTCAGTGATGCCATCCAGCCATCTCATCCTCTGTCGTCCCCTTCTCCTCCTGCCCCCAATCCCTCCCAGCATCAGAGTCTTTTCCAATGAGTCAACTCTTCGCATGAGGTGGCCAAAGTACTGGAGTTTCAGCTTTTGCACTAGTTAAAGGATGTAAATAAACTCGACAAGAATGGAGTTGGCGGGGGAGGTGGGTAGAAAGCAGGGAGGCACAGCAGAGCAGGCTCAGGGGAAGAAGTGTTGACCCGCCAGCATTCTAACAACATTCCTGGACCAACGCCTCATCCCCTGGCAGTTGGGCCTGGACAAAAAAAAAGTCCTCAGCCTGCAGCCACTGCAGTGCTACAAGCTTATCCATGCGTGAGTTTGCAGCTTGAACCCAAGCCAACTGCAAACAGGCAAGAAACATCCACTGCCCAAATACGCTGAGTCTGAAACATACTTATCAGAAATCAGAGGTCAGTTTTACATAGAAAAAAAGAGTTCAATTCAGTCGCTCAGTCGTGTCCAACTCTTTGTGACCACATGAACCGCAGCACGCCAGGCCTCCCTGTCCATCACCAACTCCCGGAGTTCACTGAGACTCACGTCCATCA
>NW_011494681.1:1354207-1376107 GCF_000754665.1 Bison bison bison
TAATATGCTGTCTAGGTTGGTCATAATTTTTCTTCCAAGGAATAAGCATCTTTTAATTTCATGGCTGCAGTCACCATCTGCAGTGATTTTGGAGCCCAAGAAAATAAAGCCAGCCACTGTTTCCATTGTTTCCCCATCTATTTGCCATGAAGTGATGGGACCGGATGCCACGATCTTAATTTTCTGAATGTCGAGCTTTAAGCCAACTTTTCACTCTCCTCTTTCACTTTCATCAAGAGGCTCTTTAGTTCTTCTTCACTTTCTGCCATAAGGGTGGTGTCATCTGCATATCTGAGGTTATTGATATTTCTCCCAGCAATCTTGATTCCAGCTTGTGCTTCTTCCAGCCCAGCATTTCTCATGATGTACTCTGCATAGAAGTTAAATAAGCAGGGTGACAATAAGGAGCCTTGACGTACTCCTTTTCCTATTTGGAACCAGTCTGTTGTTCCATGGCCAGTTCTAACTGTTGCTTCCTGACCTGCATACAGGTTTCTCAAGAGTCAGGTCAGGTGGCCCAGTATTCCCATCTCTTGAAGAATTTTCCACATTTTATTGTGATCCACACAGTCAAAGGCTTTGGCATAGTCAATAAAGCAGAAATAGATGTTTTTCTGGAACTCTCTTGCTTTTTTGATGATCCAGCGGATGTTGGCTATTTGATCTCTGGTTCCTCTGCCTTTTTAAAACCAGCTTGAACATCTGGAAGTTCATGGTTCACATATTGCTGAAGCCTGGCTTGGAGAATTTTAAGCATTACTTTACTAGCGTGTGAGATGAGTGCAATTGTGCGGTAGTTTGAGCATTCTTTGGCATTGCCTTGGGCTTCCCTGGTGGCTCAGAGGTTAAAGTGTCTGCCTGCAATGCAGGAAACCTGGGTTCAATCCTTGAGTTGGGAAGATCCCCTGGAGAAGGAAATGGCAACCCACTCCAGTATTCTTGCCTGGAGAATCCCATGGGCGGAGGAGCCTGGTGGGCTACAATCCACAGGGTCGCAAAGAGTTGGACACGACTGAGCGACTTCACTTTCATTTTCACTTTCTTTGGGATTGGAATGAAAACTGACCTTAGTGGTTACTACAATTGATTGTTGGTTGCAGGCCAACCCACAGTGACCTCTTTAACCTGTACAGTAGCTAAAAAAAAAAAAAAAAAAAAACCTCTGTGGTCCATCACCATAGTCATCTGGGCCAGCAGCACCAGCAACATCTGGGAATACGTAAGAAATGAAATCCTCAGGCTCCACCTAAGACCTAGAGAATCAAAGACACTGGAGGTGGGCCTGGCAAATATCTGGTCTCTGACCAGCCATCCAGGTGATGATGAGGAGGCACCTTAGGACAGCTCACTGCATAAAATATACTGCTTCTTAATATACAATGAGGGAACTCTTAACCACAATATATATATTGTGGTTAAGAAAAAGAGAGAGAAAGAGGAGGCCGTAGGAGGCTGAGGGAATCCCGCAGGGCACTGAAACAAGCCCACGGAAACTGTTCTCTGCTGCTGTGATTGGAAAGCTGTGCAGTGAGCCAGTCAACAGCCTACACCTTGGAGTCAGGACTACGTGGGTTCACAGTCAAGCTCCATTTCCTACTGTGTGACCTGGGGTAGTTACTACGTTTTTCTGAGCCTGTTCTGCCTTCTGAAAGATAAGGAAAATAACACCTCGTATGTATGATTACTATTGGGAGTAAATGAGCTAATGTGTGGGAAGTTGCTGGTACAGAACAGGGGATCCTCACTGGTTATTTTACTGTAAGACATCCATCCACAATGCTAGGAAAAGCAACCCTAAGAGCTTCCATGGCCTCACCCTACCCATCATTAGTATCTTATCTGTGCCCAAGTGTGCTTGCTTGTTCTTTTCATGGAAATTACTTCCATGATTAGACAGTGAATCTACAATCTAACCTCATTCTTGTTTAATTGACTCATTAAAGTTTTATCTCTGGATTTACTGAGTCAGGTTTCACCCCCAATGAACTCACCATGCAGTTTTCAAGGGTTCCTACTTTCTTTACATCTGACAATATGGCTTTAGAGGCTGGGTTGATAGAGTTATTTATATTCTTGGGACCTGGATGCTAATTTCTGCGTTTTCTGCTTTGCTAAGTTTATCTCATGAAATAAAATGGACGTTTTTTGAAATGACTGTAACACTGGAATCTGGAAGGATCCACGCAGGCTGTAGAAACAGCAGGTTTTGTTCATACATTGTTTTGGATTTTTTTGGTTTTTGCCTCACCCCGCCTCCCACCCCACCCTGGGATCTTTGACAAGACGCCTGGCAGGGAAGAAGTCACGTCTCGGGAAATATCATTTTCAAAGGACCCAAGATAAGCTGAGTCATCAGCAAACACACACGATGGCGGCATTCCCCAACACACACCACCAGTTTGGGCAGCATCCCGGATTTGCCTAACAGGCAGCAGGAAAAAAATGCCCCATCTGGCCAAATTAGGAAGTTGAAACCAAGAATCTCCTGGCTGTCACTTCCCGCTGCTTCCCTCCCTCAGGTAGTGAGTGCTAGGTCATCGTCAACGATCTACTTTCAGTAACCTATGCGTGGGGGTGGGTATCAATGGTGCCAAATCTTTTTCACCTATGGGGATTGGAAAGTGAGCAGTAAAACCCTAGGCGTCACCTTCAAAAGGGGGAGAAAATGCACTTCCCGTTTCCTCACTGCTGGCTCTGACTGCCACAGGATTGTAACTGAAGGAGGAAGCTGAGGACTCAGCCCGCTTCGTGTCTTCCTGGGATCTGGACTTCAGGTGAGCGAGGGAAAGAAGGTGGCGACTGCAGTAGGGGTGGCGGGGGCGGGGGCAGTGTGGTGAGTGGGGGAGTGGTGAATTCCTGCTGTTTGGAAGTTCAAGGCCCTGAGAAAGACTGCACATGCACGCGGGGCTGCCCAAAGCTGTTTGGACCCTTTCCTGGGGCACGGATGATGGAGACCTATTTACCATCACTAAGAAGGGAGTCACTCTCACATACACTGTTCATGCAGCTCTGTATCAAAAAAAACAAACAATCCAATCAAAAAATGGGCAGAAGATCTAAATAAACAATTCTCCAAGGAAGACATACAGACGGCCAAAAAGCACTTGAAAAGATACTCAATATCACTAATTATCAGAGAAATGCCAATCAATTAGGTATCACTTTACATTGGCTGAATGGCCATAAAAAAGTCTACAAACAATAAATGCTGGAGAGGGTGTAGAGAAAAGGAAACCCTCCTACACTGTTGGTGGGGATGAAAATTGGTACAACCAGCATGGAGAACAGTATGGAGGTTCCTTTTAAAAAACAAATAAAGAGCTACCATATGATCCTGCAACCACACTCCAGGGCATATATCCAAGAGAAAACCATAATTCGAAAAGAAACATACACCCCAATGTTCATTATAGCACTCTTTACAATAGCCAAACGTTGAAGTAACCTAAATGTCCATTGATGGAGAAATGGATAAAGATGTGGTACATATGCACAATAGATTATTACTCAGTTATGAACAAGAAAATAATACCATTTGCAGCAACATAAATAGACCTAGAGATTATCACACTAAGTGAAGTAAGTCAGACAGGGTAAGACAAATATCATATGATACCACACATGCGGAATCTAATTTTAAAATGATATAGGACGTCCTGCGTGGTAGAGTGTGTAGGAATCTGCCTGTCAATGCAGGGGACATGGGTTTGGTCCCTGGTCTGGGAAGACTCCACATACTGCAGAGCAACTAAGTCCACGCACTGAACACGTGTGCTGCAACTACTGAGCCCTCGCACTCTAGGGCTCGAGAGCCACAACTCCTGAAACCCGGGCACCTGGAGCCTGGGATCCTCAACGAAGAGTAGCCCCCACTCGCTGCAACCGGAGAAAGCGGGAGCACAACAGCAAAGACCCAGCACAGCCAAAAAGAAACAGTAAAATTAATAAATATAAATAAATAAATAACAAGAATAATGTTTGCTGTGGGTTTGTCATTTGTGGCCTTTATTAAAAAATAAAAATGATATAAATGAATTTATTTACACAACAGAATCAGACTCAGAGATTTTGAAGACAAATGTATGGTTACCAAAGGAGAAACGTGGAGGGGAGGGACAAATTAGGAGCTTGGGATTTACATGAATTAATGGAATTGATGCACACATTACTATATATAAGATAATAACCAGCAAGGAACTAGTGTACAGCACGGGAAACTCTACTGGATATTCTTTGATAACATATACGAGAAAAGCATCTGAAAAAGAATGAATGTGTATATGTATACCTGAATCACTCTGTTGTACACTTGAAAGTAATACTGCATTGCAAATCAACTATCTTCAAATACAATTTTTTTTAGAAAAGAGAATCAAGGACTTTTGAACTACTTTCTTAAAAAAAAATTATGTATTTATTTATGGCTGTGCTGGGTCCTTGTTGCCGAGTGCAGGCTTTCTCTAGTTGAGGTGAGCAAGGATTACTCTTCGTTGCAGCGCATGGGCTTCTCACTGTGGTGGCTTCTCTTATTACAGAGCACAGGTTCTAGGCACACAGGCTTCAGTAGTTGTGGCACAAGGGCCTAGTTAGCCCACAGCATGTGGAATATTCCTGGACCAGGGAACGAACCTGCATCCCCTGCACTGGTGGATGGATTCTTAACCACTGGACCACCAGGGAAGTCCCTGAACTATTTTCTAAATGTGTTCCTGCCTGAGGGCTTTCTTCCATGGCTGCCTAACAGGCTGCCTGGAAGGCTTTCAGACTCTTCCTGATTTTCACTGCCCAGGACTTTGAGTTGAATGCTGCTGCTAAGTTGCTTCAGTCGTGTCCAACTCTGTGCAACGCCATAGATGGCAGCCCACCAGGCTCTGCCGACCCTGGGATTCTCCAGGCAAGAACACTGGAGTGGGTTGCCATTTCCTTCTCCAATGCATGAAAGTGAAAAGTGAAAGTGAAGTCGCTCAGTCGTGTCCGACTCTTAGCGACCCCATGGACTGCAGCCTACCAGGCTCCTCCGTCCATGGGATTTTCCAGGCAAGAGTACTGGAGTGGGGTGCCATTGCCTTCTCCGTTGAATCGAATCCCTTCACCTTATTCAAAAAGGTATCAGCATACAAGGTCTCAGAAATGCCTCTCTTGGTTTCCTGTTTGGGATGACCATGATAAAGAGGTTACACCTCATCAGCAAACTCCAGAGAACTGGTATTGGCCTGGATCCACACCCTGAGGCCATCCTGGCTGGAGTGGAAGGAGGGTGGCGATTGATGGTCAATGTCTACCAAAGACAAAGTGTGAAGGAAAATAGCCTGAAGAGAGCAAAAATTCTTCAGCTTCTTAGCCTCTGCACAGGAAGTCTCCTTTAGACCTCCTCCTTCACCCACACCCTGCGACAGCAAAGGAAATAGTGGTAACCTGTTACAACACCCTGACTCCCTGCTCTGTGACAGTCGCTCTCTCAGGTGTTGCTGCCATATCATCTGTGCTCAAGGATTTCATCACAGTGTTCCCTTTGGAGGAGACTGCTGAGACCCGAAGAGGGATAGCAACCCCTCAAAATAACACACAGCTGTGGCCAGGATCTGAACCCATGCCAGCCTGACTCAACAGTTGTGCTATTTTCCCCCAACCTTAAACCATCCTTTATCTCCAGACCTCTCATTCATAGGCTATGTCTGGTTTCTTTGATGTAATAAAATAAACATACTGTTAATTCATGAAGAAATGAAGTACATGAGACATGGGAGTCATTTGGCAAATGAATGTTGAGTGGATGAGTGGACCAAGCTTGTATCAGCTCCCTCTCTGCCCCCAGGCTTGCCTGCAAGGGCCTCCATAATCCAGGGGTAGAGCTCATGACCTCAGGGGTGACTCCAGGCTCTGCTCTCCAAACCGCCTGGCCAGCTGCCTGAGCTCACAGGACACTGAAGAACTATGGCTTCATTCAGGTGGCTCATGTCTCCTGCCAATGTTTCCCCAAAAATCAGACTTTGGTTTCCCTCTGTCTCGAGCCCATGTTGTGATGCAGCCAAACCCAGCTTCTTTGGGATCCAGTCCAAACCAGAGGGTGTGGATGGGATGCATGAAAGAGGACTGAAGCCATTTAAAGAATGGACCATTTTAAAGTCATGAATACTGTGGGAACAGCTCAGGGGTTCGAGGGTCTGCAGATGGCTGGTAAATGCATTTCAAAGGCATAAAAAGGTGAATATGTTGGCGAGTACAAGGAGAACTTTGGTTTTTATTTCACATGTGTTCATTAAGGTCCTATCTATCTATATATATATTTATATATTTCCTTATAAAATTAGAAAAACGAAAGTAAGACACTCTAGGGGTACAGTATAGCATGACTTAACATTTCAAAACTGATCTTTAGATTCAAGGATGTGAGGGAAATGAAGACCATGATTGTTTTGTTAAACAAATCCCTGCCTGGTTAGAAACCACATGTACACAGCAAATGAAGAAGTGGCTTAATGACTAATTGATGTTGCTAACATCTTCATTCATGACTGAACTCACATGGGTCCTTCTAACAGGACCCAATTATGAAAAGTGTTTTAACAATCTTTGTTTCTCCTTGTGGCAGGGAAAGTAAAGCTGTTTCTCTCTCTTAAAACTGTCTATCTGACTAACTCCTGACTCCTAGACCCTGAGTGAGGCACAGACTTGACTTTCATTCAAGGAGTCCTGTCCCTCTGGACAGGCAGACAAACCAGGACCCTCCTAACAGCAGGTGCTCTACTGGCCTCTAGGACCCCACACTCTCGCTGCCTCCTACCACTTGGCTGTTTCTTCTGTCCACTTGGCTGCCTCTCCCCAACCTCTTAACACTCAGTTCTCAGTCCTCTTCTACTCTTTATCTCACTCCCCTGGTGACTTCAGCTGTCTTTGGCCTTGCACAGCACTTGTATGCTGAGGGCTCCCTAACTGTCACCCCCAGCTCAGCCCTCTCTTCTGCACCCTGGCCCACATCCCCGAGAGTTCCAGCTTCACCTCTCCACTTGATGCCTCACAGCCTCTCCTGATACAGAATGCCTGGTCTTCTCCCCACGATTCCACAAAAGGTCTTCCCTTCACTGTTAAGAGCTTCTCCATCCTTCCAGGTGCTCCAGCCAAAGGCCACAGTGCAGTCCTTGATGCCTTCCCTTCTCTGATACCCAGATTGCTTACTGTCTACAGAACATCTCATCTGCTGACTTCAAACTGTAACCAGAATCAAACTCTTCCTCAGTGCCTCCAATACACTGCCCTCCCTGTTTCATTCAAAGGGAAAGCCAAGGTTTTAGAGTTGTCCACAGGGCCCTATCATGCTTTTTCCCTCTGACCCCTCCTCCTGCTTGTCTTCAGCCACACTGGCCTCCTGGCTGCTCTTGAAGCACAAAGGGCATCTCCCACCCTAGAATCCTGGCACTGGCTATTCCCACTTGCTTTAGGACTTTATTCAGATGTTATCTGCTCAGTGAGGCTCGCCTGGCTGTCTTACTTAAATCCAAGCTGCAGGTCCCTAGGCCCACACTCCCAGTTCCCTATTGGCAATGCTTTTTCACAGGTCTTACCTACAACAATGTAACTTCCATGAGAGTAAGTGTATTTTTTCTGTTTTGTTCACTGTGTATTCCAAAGACCTACAACAGTTTCTGAGTATACAGTAGGCATTTAATAAATATCTCTTGAATGAGTAAATGAACACACACCTTACATTTGAAACTTAATAAGGGAAATAACCGTCTCAGGATTCTTACTAGGATGTGCTGACCCTCCAGCACAACCAAAGCCATTCTTCCATGTAACCCTGAATTCCACTGTTACAGAAACATCTCTATATATCTGAAATGAAGCTGAAAGAAAGTGTAATAATTTCATTTCTGCCTCTTGAATACCCAGATCTCCACACTCTAGCAGCTCTCCTATCCTAACTTTGCCAAGAGCCACATGCCCACTTAAGGACCAGGCACCCATCTTGAACCCTTGGACAGACACGTTTGAGCACTGATTTCCCTTGGCTCAAATGACCATGGATTGACCTCAGTTTTCAAGAATTTCACTTCATTACAAATATACTTTGTTGCACTGGTTTCCAACAAGGATGTACAGTATCTACACTGGTTCTGTTTCAGTCTTGACTCCAGCAAGACTGTCTCTCAGTCTCTCTGTGTCTCCCTCTGTTTCCTCATCTGTAAAATGAAGACTGTGGTAATGGTACCTGAGTCACTTGTGCTGAGGAATGACGAGTAAATAGATACAAAGTACTTAGCACAGGGCACACCATCGAGTGCTCAGTAAATGTTAGCTGTTATTACCAGCATTGTTAGTAAGTGAAGTCACTCAGTCGTGCCCAACTCTTTGAGACCCCTTGGATAGTAGCCTGCACCAAGTTCCTCCGTCCATGGGATTTTCAAGGCAAGAGTACTGGAGTGGGTTGCCATTTCCTTCTCCAGGGAATCTTTCCAACCCAGGGATCAAACCCAGGTCTCTCACATTGTAGACAGACACTTTACCATCTGAGTCACCAGGATGGCATTGTTACTCTCATTATTAACGCTAAACACAGTACCTTATTTGGCTGTTTATTTCTAGCACCTAGTACACTGCCTGGGACAAGGGATGTGCTTAGGAAAACCCTGCTGGATAGTTGAACGAATGGATGTGGATGAGCTTTTTCAGTGCAGAGGCTATACATTTTCACTCCATTTAGCAGCTAATAATTCTCTGTAAAGACTTGCTGAATTCTGAATTAATGGCACACAGGAAGGTTCCTGTACATACTCTGTATGGCAGAGAATGTTGAAAGAGGATAAAAAAAACAAAACTAATGAAGGCATTGAATGATTTGGTACTTCAGAAGTGCTGGGAGATAAAACAGAGCGAATCTGTGATTTGGGGCAAATTTTTTTTTTTTTTTATGATTTTTGTATCTCAGCGTTATTCTCTAACAACTGGGGCTGAGTAGTCTGTGTGTGCTAGGAAGACTGCACTAGACAATGCCTGCAACATGTACAGTTCAGGGCCTGACACCTGGAAAATCTCATTCAATATATACCAACTTTAAAATCACATGGCAAGAATAACTGACACATGCAGCCCCACACACAAGGCCCAGGAGCCCAAAGGTAAGGCAAGGTGCCCAGGGTTCAGGGACAAGAGCTAAATCTCCAGGGACCCTTCTTTCTATGATTTCTCTTCTTGTTTGCGTATATAGACACCATCACCAAAGGCACATCTTTTTCACCCCCTCCTGCCCATGACCCCAGGGACAATCTAGATAATTCTCACTTCTATAACCAGAACTTCTCCCTTTGTCACGTGTGAGGTATTTCTCCAAAACGTTACAAGCAAGTCCAGACAAATTAGCCCTTCAGGAAGCTTGAGTACAAAAACTGGTCATTCTCCACTGGCTTCCTCTCCCTCTATTTCCTCCACTGGACCCTTGCCAAGTCTGAGCAAGCAAGTGGACAGCGGAAAGGAGACCTGGAGCATGATGAATCTAATGCTTACTCACAGATGGCATTTGTCTTCCATGCTTGCCCAATATGGACCCAACTTCTGCTTTAGGTGGTCTAAATCCAGATTACCCAGCAGTTTATAACTTATTATCTCTGACCGTCTGCAAGGTCTGTGTATGATTCCTTTTATTTTTTTTTAATGCCATATAATAGTTTGAACTGTTGGCCTTCTCTGAAAACCTATGGTTATTCGAGAGAAAAAAATTGAGAAAAAGTTGTCTTGCCCTTGGATGAGAGGAGAGGAGGACTGCCTGTCTCGCTGGTGCTTTGGGGTATCTGAACAGGGGAACCGGGAGAAGGATGGAGGCATCAGCTTATCTCTTTGCCTTTCAAAATTAAAAACTGAAAGCTATTTATATGACAACTGTAAGGAGTTAGAACAATACCAACTCAGCAACAGGCAACTAAATTTGTCCTCCTCCCATGAACTTTGAAAAGCAGACTTAAGAGTTCTCAATCTTAAAAGTTGAAAGACGAAAACACTGAAAACCAAACAATGGAATGATGGAGGGGATAATTCTTACAGTTTTGAAAATGTCCCCATATTTTTCCATTTCATCCAATACATGAAAAAGCCATCAAAAGAAAATAATTACAGTTTTCACAGAGCCCATCACCTCAGTGACCACTGAATATCTTCACTCCTTAGTATCTTCATTTTGATTATAACAAATGAATTAAAAGTCTATAGTTGGGGCTTTAGTAATATATTTGTCATATGTATGTCTAGCAATGAGTGTGCGTATACACATGTATTAATTTGATGATTCATCCTTTAAGAATCAACTTTAAAATATTATTAGAGTAGGAGTTGTTGAAGAGAATGGTAGTAGAGTAACAGGGATTTGGTCAGCCTTGTTTCCTACAAAATCTCAATACTGAGAATTATATTCAGTAAATATGTGTTGGCTGTATGGATAAATGAAACGGTACTTTTGGCCAAAATTGTGTATTTAAATGCAGTGCTAGTGTGTGCCAGATTCAAGGAAGGAAATTCAAGCAAGCAGGAGAAGGCTTCTGCAATGACACACGACACACGGCACTGCCATTCCGGGGGCGGTTGTTGATTTCAGAAACAAGCCACCGAACTCTCAACTTCTTTTTATCACCATTAAGTCTGGGCACTAGATGCCCTTACCCCTCCACCCCACCAACTCCCTGAAAATTGGCCTTTCCCAGTCCCTACCTCGCAAGCCCATCCTTGCCCCTCACTTCATCACTCCTTTGAATTCCCATATCCTTTACTCCACACTTCCAGGTGCCCCCAAGTCAAAATGGCCTTGGTGTTCAAATAGTGTCACCCAGTGTTCATGCATGGGCCACCAATGGCCTGACCAAGGACGCCCTCAGTGGGCACAGAAGGAGAGGCAGAGTGAGAAGAAACTGGAAGGAATAATCCACAAGACGTGGCATCTAAGTAGCAGAAGCCATGCAGAGAGTGGCTAACGCGGGCTGTCTGCTCTGTATGAGAAGAGAAGAATGAAGACCGTGGGGCAGTGCTGAGCAGAAGAGGGTGTGAGAGGGTGAGAGCGAGTTGGGTTGGGGCATGCCACAGTCAGCAGCAACATCAAAGCCAACTTCACACAGATTAGAGATGGCACAGCTCCTACAAAATGCATCGAACCCATAGTCGGGGGGGTCAGGTTCTGGCAGGACTGGGGAGCAGAGACCCCTGAGAAGGGATCCCTGAGGGCTGTGAGGGACGGATCTATTCCAGGCCTCCCTCCTTGGCTTACAGATGCCTGTCTTCATACGCACTTGGCCTTCTCCCTGCATCTTTATCCATTTTCCCTCTGCACGCATCCTTGTGTCCAAACTTCCCCTTTTCATAAGGACACCAGACACGCTGGGTCTACACCCACGCTAATGACCTTATGTAACTGGATTACCACTGTAAAGACCCTGTCTCCACACAAGGTCACATTCTGAACACCTGGGGGTTAGGATATCAATATATGAATTTTGGAGGACACCAATCAACCCAGAGCAGCAAGTCAGAGGGAAGGAGTCAGTGCGTGGGGAAGTTCACTTTGCAGGAGAACGCAGGCTAAGCGTGCAGCCTTGGCAGTCATCAGCTCGGCCTCAGCTTCGGAAATCCCCCGCGTCTGGTTTTCCCAGTTCTCGTAATCTCGCCCCACCAAAAAGACATCTAAGTACATTCCATGCATTTCTGGTGAGAAGCTAACTCTGCTGCACTCTGTGCAAAGTGCTAACTGGGTTTTAACTGAAGTGGTTGAAGTGGTTTGGTTAACCGAAGATCTCTGGAGGAATTTCACCTATTCCTTAAGCCTCAACAAATCTGACCTGTGTTTAAGACAATGCACAACCTACTCGGGGCAAATTGGGATGGTAATAAAATGGTTGGTGACCTTTTCCATTCTTGTCATTGCAGAGAAACTCTACCTCATGTCTCTCCAAACCAGAGGAAGGGCTACTGAGGCAAAGGGTTTGTACTCAGTGTAGGTAAACATGGGCTCGGGCACACAGGGCTCAGCCCCTGACAACATGTCAGGCACTCGACTAGATTCACCTGTGAGCAGAGCAGCTGGCTGGGCGGGAGAGAGAGCTCTGACTTGCCCACAGGCAGGTGGAATTCAGAGGGCAGACCTGGATGGTCAGAGAGTGGGCTAACCCCGCTGCTTTCAGCCACAGTCTGCGCTTCCTGGTTGGACAAACGTTTTGACTGATGGGCTTCCATGCCTTTGCTGTTGCTCTTTAGTCACTAAGTCACGTCTGACTCTTTTGCGACACTATGGACTACCAGTTGCTAAAATTTTTTATTACCCCTGGACATGAGCATACAGTTGGAGGGAAACTGGGCAGGAGGTGAAGGTGGAAACCAGCTTATGCTGAAGAAACAGGCTTTATATGGTTAGAATTTAGAGAATTTGCTTGAGCCATGTTCATGCAGCACTTCTCAAACATCTTAGTACCAGGACTCTTTTCCACTCTTAAAACTTATGTAGTTTCTGTTAATATTTACCACGTTAGAAGTTAAAACCAAAGAATTTTTTGTAATCTTTTTGTTCATTCAATATAATAACTAATCCTTTACATGCTAACATAAATAACATACTTTTCATGAAAACTGTATTTCCTTCTCCAAAATGTATTGAGAAGACTGTCATGTGTTATATTTTGGGAAATTTATTTAGTGTCTGGCCTCAGGGAGGACAGTTAGAATCTCA
Source organism: Bison bison bison (assembly GCF_000754665.1). Classification (NCBI taxonomy): domain Eukaryota; kingdom Metazoa; phylum Chordata; class Mammalia; order Artiodactyla; family Bovidae; genus Bison; species Bison bison. The sequence goes on from NW_011494681.1 coordinate 1,366,905, forward strand.
CATCTACTTCCACATTTGAACCTGTTAGTTATGCTGTTTTAACAGAAGAATATGAAGAAAATCCAGCTTTATAGATATGTAGTTGGAAAAACCCAGGGTTTTGTGAATCTCCTTTAGAACCAGGTGTCCCCAGGGGTTCTCTGGCCTCATTTTGAGAACCACTGAACTAATGGTCTTATAATCTTGTTATATCCTGATTGGACCTTCTCTTGTAACTATACTGTTACAAGAAGATTCAGACTTAAGGATTTCAATCCATAGCTGTGTGTGCTCAGTCATTCAGTCGTGTCCAACTTTTTGTGACTCCACGGACTATAGCCCTCCAGGCTTCTCTGTCCAAGGAATTTTCCAGGCAAGAATACTGGAGTGGATTCCTATTTCTTTCTCCAGGGAATCTACCTGACCAGGGATTGAATTCACGTCTCTTGTGTCTCTTCCTTGGCAGGCAGATTCTTTATCACTGTGCCACCTGGGAACCCCTTTAATCTATAATATTTAATCTAAAAAAATCTAAAAAATTGTAATTTGTCTGTGTTACATATGTACTTATGAAGTCTTATTTCCTTCTATTCCCACATTGGAGGAATCAGCTTTGTGCTAATAGTCACTGTCTTTTACTTTGTTTGCAGTATGTCAGCTAAAAAATAGATTAGAAGCAAATACAATTGCCCAATAACTATAGTTAATTACCATAGTTTCATTTTATGCTTCCAACTCTAAAACCAAAACACTCTTAACTATGCACTTATAGATAATATTAAAATGTGTATGCATAAGCCATGGGCTTCCCTGGTGGCTCAGAAGGTAAAGAATCTGCCTGCAAAGCAGGAGACCTGGGTTCAATCCCGGAGTTGGGAAGATCCCCTGGAGGATGGCATGGGAACCCACTCCAGTATTCTTGCCTATTGAATTCCTATGGACAGAGAAGCCTGGCGGGCTACAGTCCATGGGGTTGCAAAGAGTTGGGCATGACTGAGTGGCTAAGCACACACACACATGCATAAGCCATAGGCAATAGAAGGTATTTTGTGAGTTCTGTTCCATCATCTTTTTCGGTTTGTCTTTCGAGGAACTATGTCATATGAATCATGATGACCACTGACAATGCAAAGGAAGATAAAGGAAACTGGTTCATTGCCCAGCTGTTTCAAGTCCAACCCTGATTAGCACATTATGGCTCTCTATGCTGACCAAGAGGAATTGATTTTAGCAAGACTCTGGGTGTAGTCACAAGAGACGGACTGGCAAACATCTTAATGAGATGTAGATAGTCTTACCTTAAAAACAGCCCACAAATTGTTTCTGTAAGCCTGTGGTTCACAGAATATCATGTGCTATGTAATACAGTTAACAAGAGTGACTGAGAAGAAATCAGTTCACGGGTGCCAAAGAGGTTAAAGAAGGCCCAGTCCAAAGTTAAGTCTTGGTACCAACAGTTCCCACTGGAGTCTTAGTTCCTAGGCACAGAAGGTGGGAGGAAGAGAAGGAAGAGAAGTATTCCTTCATCATCTTTCAGAAAATCGGGCTGACCTGAGACCCCATGTACTTTGAAAGGCCCCCTTCCACCAACCTGTGTGCCCTGTGTCATCTTGGAAGTCCCTCTCCCTGAATGCCCAGTGCTTCCCACTGCCCTTGTCCTGTGTCACAAAGGTCCTGATTTCCACAGTGTCATCTCCCCCCATCAGCTGCCCTGCTCCTTGGCATCAGTATCTGAGGTGCCCCTCAGAGCTCTGGTGCCCCACCTGGAAGTCCTAACAAGATCAATAACCCACATACAGTCAACCTTCAAACTTTCAGCGCACATTTCCTGAGCCCTGCCTTGTCCCATTCTATATGCTCAGCCCCAAGGGAAGATCAGAGTGCCTATCATCCTACCTTCCTTGCTGGGCCATTTGCATCTTTAGAAGTAGGTTTAACTGGCAGTCCTTCAGCAGAGCATCACAAAGAGAAGTGAAAACACTCCTGTGCTGTGAGGGAAATGTTGAGGGCTGGGGAAAGGTCATGAGGACATCTCACACTGTCACCCCCAAAGTTACTTAAAGCTATTCCTGTTAAGAGAGAAGGGTCAAACCCCAGGGAACTCACCTTTGGGTCTCTGATCTGGTGTGAATTCCCTTACTTCCTTTGCTAGAGGAGAAAGTGAAAAAAAAATATTTTTTCTAGATTTAAGAAAAACCAACAGTGCTTCTTTTTAGCTTGGAATGAGGTTTTTCAATGCACAGCCTATGATATCTGGCAAACTGCTGATGCAGTCTAGAGGAAAGGCAAGGGGGCCTCAAAATGACGTTGCCAACTTAAAGTTGATCATTGTGTCTTTGCCACAGTGATAAAACAAAAATGTGCTTTGGTATTTGGTAGGGGAAGGATGCCTTTCTTAATGTCTCATTGCAAATAAAGTCAGTAAATTCATGGCCGTATCTGTCAGACTGAACTTTTCTGACACCACTTTCCCCTTCCTTTGTGGTTTGCTTTTTCTTGGTGATCCCGTTCTACAGTTTTCCTTCTGGGTTAACGTCTCTCCCAGATGTTATATAGCAATCCAAAGTCAAGTATGATTCTCCACTAAATCATAATAAAGATGGTATTAATCTGCATCTTTATTACCCCCATCAGTAGATCGATGTCCACAGGTTTCATATGGATGGACTTTCTGGGTTGACCAATTGACTGGAACTCATGAAAGGTTTTATAACCCCAGCTAGATCCTGGGGAAGGTCTCGGGTGCCAGTCAAAGACTGCAGAAGATATTTCATTCTCAATTTTATTGTCCCTTTAAAAAGGTTAGGCAGAAAAAAGGAAAAAGTAGTGTGCTTCAATTTTAAAGAAATGTTAAATCAGTTATAATTACTGGATTGCATACTTGGATTAAGCTGTGGAATAGGAATAATGGGACCTTAAGAGATAATGTGGTTTGTTTTATTAAAGGGTAAAACACATATACACTCATATTTCATGGAGCAATAGAGGAAATTTTCTCCTGAAAGAGCAAATAAGCTTAGGAAAACCAGACTCATGCATTCGTACACATTCCTGGCTTTATGACCCCCTGGTTTTATTTGGTTACAGTTAACTTTCCACACTTGGCTACCAAAATAGCTTTCCATGTGAGGTTGTTCCTGCAAAGTGAGTAGCTTAAGTTTCCCCCTCACACCTCACCGGATATTAGTCTCTCAATGTTCTTGCCCTTCCTTTTGCAATGTTCCTAATTCTCATGCTTCCTATTGAGAAACTGCTGCACACACTGAGGATATCCTGCTTGGTCAGCAGGGTTAGCTGTTCTGAGTGGCCATTCTCAGGAGACATGCCTCCACTGTGATTGTTGCTTTGGCAAACACACCTTGTGCCATAGTTGTTCTCGGGTCTGTTGGATGCAGTTCAGTTTCTCTGAGTAATCGTGATCTTGAACAATAGTTGTCAACGTGTATCCTCATAGAATTGCCATGCCATTTCTTGTTTAGAAGCACTGGACATTTTTGGAGGGGGTTCCCTAGTGATTACGTAGTTGTACTTTAGATTAGGTAGAAAAACACATTTTAGGAGTCGCGGATACCCCCTTGAAGCACTACCACATTGAGTAGAAACAATTTTAAGTGGGAAGGTGATTTGAGGAAATGAGAATCCCAGCAGGATTTGTTTTTGGACTGTGACTCCTCATAGTACGTTAGGATTGTTTTGTTGGTGCTGGGAAATCTGAACAGGGAGAAACGTGGGCAGTTTGGGAAACAATGAGAAACACTGAAGGATATTTCTTTATCTGAGGGGAGAGGGTTTGCTCCAAGTTGGGAAAAATTGAAAAAAATGTTTGTAGGACTTAAGTCCTAACTCAATTGCCCTCTCAGTTATCTATCACCACCTAACAAACAACCCTAAAATACAGGGGCTTCAAACAAAAACCCAGCTCTTGTTCAGGATCCTGGGAATTCAGAGCAGGCTCAATGGGATTGTTTACCTCTGCTTCAAGTGGTGTTATTTGAGGCGAATCGACTGGGGCTGGAAGATGCAAGATGGCCTCACTCACATGCTCAGAGCACTTGGGGCTAAGTGTTGGCGGGGAGACTTCCCTTCTCCTCCAAACGCCTCTCTCTCCATGTGTCTCTCATCATTCAGCAGTCTTAGTTTGGTTACATGGAGGTTCCTGGCTCTCCAAAAGAACTGGAAGTCTCTGACAGCCCCAAAGTTGCACAGTGTCACGTCTCCCATATTCTTTTGATCAAAATAAATCACAGGGTCAACCTAAGTTCAAATGAAAAATGGACTCCACTCCCAGGCTGGAAGAACACCATGACTGCCCAGCAAATGTCGATGGCCATTTGTTTGCTGAAAAGCTGCTGCAGTGACTGACTGCTAGCAAACTGCTTCAAATTCCTTCACTTAGCAAATTAACATTAGACAACTGCCTCCAAAAAAAGAGTTAATTTATTTTATTGATTGTAAAATGCCACCAATTTTAAGGTGCACATTATTTTATTTATTATTTAAAAAGAAAAAGGCCATGAAACAAACCATCACATGACATAAATTATGATGCATCTCAATTTCAGTAACATTAAAAGGTGGGGAAAATGTGCATGTAAGAGTCAATGAAAAATGGTAAGTATCTGATATATAACTCAACAGAATTCTGACATGAATGGATAGAAAGGAAAGGTTTAAGTGTTCTCAAGGGGATAGCACAGGCACAGAAAAAAGAAAGGCAAAAATAGTAATTGATGGTTTTTATTCCAACCATTTTCCTTTTCCCTTCCCTGATCCTCTGTTGGTTTTTTTTTGTTTGTTTTGTTTTGTTTGCAGTTTTTCTAAAATTAATTTTTATTGGAGTATGGTTGCTTTGCAATGTTGCATTGGTTTCTGCTGTATAGCAAAGTAAATCAACTACACATGTACACATGTCCCCTTTTTGGGGGGTTTCCTTCCCATTTAGGTACCACAGAACATTGAGTAGAGTTCCCTGAGCTATACAGAAGGTTCTCATTGGTTATCTATTTTATATACAGTATCAACAGTGCATACACGTCAATCTTGATTTCCCAATTCATCACACCCTCCTCCCTTTCCCCCTTGGTGTCCACATGTTTGATCTCTGCATCTGTGTCTCTATTTCTGCTTTGCAAAGGAGAGCATCTACACTATTTCTCTGGAATCCACATATATGGGTTGGTATGAGAAAAAAAAACCTCATCATTATTTTTGCCTCTGACTCCATTAATTACCAACTTTCACATTTCTCATCCTGACTAAGGCACTCATCCTGGCCATGATCAGATAGAAGAGGGCTGGAAGGAATCATTATTTACCTCTTACGTCCTCATCAAACCATAGGGAAAGACAACCCATAGGAATCAGGAGAATAACTATTTATAGCTCAGAAAGCAAAGCTACACTCTGTTGGGAAGTTGATGCCTACTTTTGGTTCCTTTGCACCACTCAGCTCAACACATACACCAAGACCATATAATTTTTTAAATTAATTACTTGAATGTTTTCCACCATTGATTAAGTTCTTGTTACTTTCACAATGGCTTCATAGGTGCCACACACTGTCATAAAAGCAGTGATTATTGTATTTCCAAATTTAATCTATGCTGATTGGGTCTCTATTGTTCATCATACAGTGTGCTAAATGCTACAATGGTAAAAAAAAGACAGACACAAAACCTTCTTGCTGATAACTCACAGTCCAAAGAGGGTGGCAGGCAGAGGAAAAGCGAAACAAACATCTTAAATCACGAGAGATGCTGTATGTCCTGTGAGGGAAATAAAGAAGATGAAGAGGGAGAATAAGAGGACCCTCTTTCAGACAGAAGTGATCAAGGAGGAGCACTCTGAAGAAGGACATTTAGGCAGAGACCTAATAAAAAGGCTGAGCCTTGAAAAAGCCAAGGGAAGGTGCTCTAGACCAGATGGGAGACACAGTAAGTGCCAGGGTGCTGAGGTGGCAAAGAGCTTGGTACATTCTTGGTATTGAAAGTAGATTGATATAGTTGGAGTAAAAGGAGCAAATTTCTCTAAAGATCATAAAACCCATCCCCTAAAAAATGCATGTTCAAATTTCTGCTATGTTCTACACAGGCAAAACAAACAAAAAGTCTTTTAAAAACAAAACACCAATAAAAACCAACTGGATCCAGAATTTTAAAAAGCCTATAAACATCTCTGGGAGGAAAAAATGGGCCCTGAGTTGTTTTGGTTGTTTCCTTCTTAGACTATGATGATACTGTTTCTTGGATTTAGAGGAGTTTATTCATTAAGTCAGTATTTCTTAAATAAGAGTAATGAGAAAAATCCATTGAAGGAAAAATATTTTAAATTGTCAGTGTTCACTTAAATTATTTTAACTATAATATTTCTTTAAGATGAATGAAGTGTATATGCCTTTGGCTCACAGCTCTTCAGATCAGATCAGTTGCTCAGTCGTGTCCGACTCTTTGCGACCCCATGAATCACAGCACGCCAGGCCTCCAAATCCAAAACTAAATGAAGTTTACAAATTAAATACAAACTAAGTTACAAAACCAATAAAGTGCGAATTACTGACATTAATTGAGAGTAACAGACAATGTTAATTGCTGCTACTGAACTGCTGATGTTTGGTTATTAGAGTTTCTTATCACTTGTTGCAAACTCGGATCATCATTTGAACTTTTATTGTTATCATCCTCATTGTTTACCTTTTTAAAAAACGTTTTCTTTTAACAACAGACCCATTATCTTGAAAGGCCATGTGCACACTTCAAAATACAATATTGAAATTTAAAAATGTTAATAAAAAAAAATCTTTGTTTTTCACTACTACAGTCATTTACTACTATCTAACCACTGCTAATTTGTATATTAAAAGATGAGATTTCACAATATAGCCACTGACTTCATTAATATGTATTGATGGCCAAGCTCTGGGGTCCTTACAGTTACACATACCAGTGACTGGGCCATTCCGTTGTCCTACCGTCTTTCTCTATGGAATGACTGCAAAAGCTTAGAGTGTATAATGTAATTTGGCTTTACTTGGTATTAATATGATCTTATGTACAGTGGAAATGCCCCTATGAAATTGCATGGAATATTCCAGAAAAATATCTATTTCTGCTTCATTGACTACGCCAAAGCCTTTGACTATGTGGATCACAATAAACTGTGGAAAATTCTGAAAGAGATGGGAGTACCAGACCACCTTACCTGCCTTCTGAGAAACCTGTATGTAGGTCAAGAAGCAACAGTTAGAACTGGACATGGAACAACAGACTGGTTCAAAACTGGGAAAGGAGTACATCACCTGTATATCGTCACCCTGTTTATTTAACTTATATGCAGAGTACATCATGCGAAATGCTGGGCTGGATAAAGCTCAAGCTGGAATCAAGATTGCCTGGAGAAGTATCAACAAGCTCAGATATGCAGATTATAACATGTTATGGCAGAAAGCGAAGATGAACTAAAGAGCCTCTTGAGGAGGTGAAAGATAAGAGTGAAAAGCTGGCTTAAAACTCAACTTTCGAAAACTAAGATCATGGCATCTTGTCCCATCACTTTGTGGCAAATAGATGGGGGGAAAATGGAAACAGTGACAGACTTTATTTTCCTGGGCTCCAAAATCACTGTGGACAGTGACTGCAGCCATGAAATTAAAAGATGCTTACTCCTTAGAAGAAAAGCTATGACACACCTAGACATCATGTTAAAAAGAGAAATCACTTAAAAAAAGACATCACTCTACTGAGTGATATAGTCAAAGTGATATAGTGATATAGTGATATAGTCAAAGTTACGGTTTTTCCAGTAGTCATGTACGGATGTGAGAGATGGACCATAAAAAAGGCTGAGCACCAAAGAACTGATGCCTTCAAACTGTGCTGCTGGAAAATACACTTGAGAGTCTCTTGGACAGTAAGAAGATCAAACCAGTCAATCCTAAAGGAAATCAACACTGAATATTCATTGGAAGGACTGATGTTGAAGCTGAAGCTCCAATACTTTGGCCACCTGATGAGAAGAGCTGACTCACTGGAAAAGACCCTATGGTCTTTTGGGAAATGCTGGGAAAGAAGGCAGGAGGAAAAGGGAATGACAGAGGATGAGATGGTTGGATGGCATTATCGATTCAATGGACATAAGTTTAAGCAAACTCTGGGAGATAGTGAAGAACAGGGAAGCCTGGCAGGCAGCAGTCCGTGGGGTCACAAAGAGTTGGTCACAATTAAGTGACTGAACAACAACAATAACTTCAATAAAAGGAGTAGTCTGAGAGTTCCAGAATGTGCTATTACTTTAAGATGACCATAGATATGAAAATCCATAAATGTTTAAATCCCATAGATTTTATGGACTCAGGAAATACGTCAGATGATTCCAGGTTGAGAGATGGTACACATATTAGTAATGGGTTAAATGAAAGAAAAGGTCATCTGAACTGTTTTACAGCATCAGGAACAATCAACCCAATGTAATTACAGCCAGAGTAACATGCTACAGAGACAGCATGGGACAGTCAGGCAGTTTAGAAACAATGTGAATAAGGAAGTTAAAAAATGTACTAGTCAATAATAATGATTAATACTGATTGTATGTCTATAGCCTGACTACAGCACAATTGCACTCATCTCACATGCTAGTAAAGTAATGCTCAAAATTCTCCAAGCCAGGCTTCAGCAATACGTGAACCGTGAACTTCCAGATGTTCAAGCTGGTTTTAGAAAAGGCAGAGGAACCAGAGATCAAATTGCCAACATCCGCTGGATCATCAAAAAAGCAAGAGAGTTCCAGAAAAACATCTATTTCTGCTTTATTGACTATGCCAAAGCCTTTGACTGTGTGGATCACAATAAACTGTGGAAAATTCTTCAAGAGATGGGAATACCAGACCACCTGATCTGCCTCTTGAGAAATTTGCATGCAGGTCAGGAAGCAACAGTTAGAACTGGACATGGAACAACAGACTGGTTCCAAATAGGAAAAGGAGTATGTCAAAGCTGTATATTGTCACCCTATTTATTTAACTTATATGCAGAGTACATCATGAGAAACGCTGGACTGGAAGAAACACAAGCTGGAATCAAGATTGCCGGGAGAAATATCAATAACCTCAGATACGCAGATGACACCACCCTTATGGCAGAAAGTGAAGAGGAACTCAAAAGCCTCTTGATGAAAGTGAAAGTGGAGAGTGAAAAAGTTGGCTTCAAGCTCAACATTCAGAAAATTAAGAT
>NW_011494681.1:1376207-1387415 GCF_000754665.1 Bison bison bison
TCAACATTCAGAAAATTAAGATCATGGCATCCGGTCCCACCACTTCATGGGAAATAGATGGGGAAACAGTGGAAACAGTGTCAGACTTTATTTTTCTGGGCTCCAAAATCACTGCAGATGGTGACTGCAGCCATGAAATTAAAAGACGCTTACTCCTTGGAAGAAAAGTTATGACCAACCTAGATAGCATATTCAAAAGCAGAGACATTACTTTGCCAACAAAGGTTCTTCTAGTCAAGGCTATGGTTTTTTCCTGTGGTCATGTATGGATGTGAGAGTTGGACTGTGAAGAAGGCTGAGCGCCAAAGAATTGATGCTTTTGAACTGTGGTGTTGGAGAAGACTCTTGAGAGTCCCTTGGACTGCAAGGAGATCCAACCAGTCCATTCTGAAGGAGATCAGCCCTGGGATTTCTTTGGAAGGAATGATGCTGAAGCTGAAACTCCAGTACTTTGGCCACCTCATGCGAAGAGTTGACTCATTGGAAGAGACTCTGATGCTGGGAGGGATTGGGGGCAGGAGGAGAAGGGGACGACAGAGGATGAGATGGCTGGATGGCATCACTGCCTCAATGGACGTGAGTCTGAGTGAACTCCGGGAGTTGGTGATGGACAGGGAGGCCTGGCGTGCTGCGATTCATGGGGTTGCAAAGAGTCAGACACGACTGAGCGACTGATCTGATCTGATCTGATCTCTGAGCATCAGGCATTGTATTATGTAATTAATAAATATTAATGATGATTTTTAAAATGCAATTCTTTTTAGCTGCCAGAGACATATCCAACTGAAACATATAGTTCCAATCAGTCTTGGGGAAAAAAAAGGCAGGCGAGTAATTTGTTTCTAATTTAACATATCAGGTCTAAGAATTCTAAAGATCCTGAAGAGAACTATCCTGCCCAATTTCCAGAGACCCAATTTCTCCCTGGGGCTTTCCGGTAGCTCAGCTGGTAAAAAATCTGCCTCTAACGCAGGAGACCTGGGTTCGATCCCTGGGTTGGGAAGATTCCCTGGAGAAGGAAATGGCAACCCACTCCAGTATTCTTACCTGGAGAATCCCATGGACAGAGGAGCCTGGTGGGCTACATTCCATGGGGTCACAAAGAGTCGGACACAACCAAACGACTAACACTTTCACTTTCAATCTCTCCCTGAGTTCCAGACTTGAATATAAGCACACATCCCAAACTCAGAGTATCACTGGTAGATGGCACCCCAAGTTGACTGCCAGCAGCTCTTTCCTTCTCTATATATGGATGCTGCTCCTTGCATCAAGAGGTAAAGTCCTACTCCTTCTCCTTTGAATATGGGCTGGCCTTAGTAGCTTGCCTGACCAGTAAAACACAGCAGAAGTAACAGCTTGACACTTGCAGAGCTAGGCCATAAGAAGCCATGGTGGAACTTCTGCCTAGCTCTCTTGGAAGGCAACTCCCTGGGATACTCACTCTTGGAACCCAGATGCCCTACTGTAAGGTCAAGCAACATATGTTTGCACTGCCATCGACAGCTCTAGCTGAGCTCCCAGCAAATGGCCAGAATTGCCTGCCCAGCCACAGGAATGAGCCCCACATGACTCACTGCAACTGCCAAAGAAAAACAACCAAGAATCACTTAGTTGAGCCTAGTCCACCTTTAAGAAACATGAAAGATAATAATCCATTGTACTTTTAAGTCACTAGGTCTTGGAGTGGTTTGTTACATAGCAATAGGTGACTATAAGGGGAGCTGGAACCAAATCCTTCATGTCCCCTCACAAAACCTGCCCCTCCTTTTTTACATCCCATCTCAGGAAACACTTCCTCCTAATTAGGTAAAACATCTTGGAGTGATCCTTGGTCTTTCTCAAATGTTCCATCCGATGCATTGGCCAATCCTGTCGACTCAGTCACTAAGTCATATGCCACAACCCTTCATTTACTATTTCTCCCGCCCCTTCCATCCTTCTCCATGTGGCAGTTACCTCTCACCAGAGCTTCTGCAGTAGCAGCTGGGCAGGCAGCCAGAGTCCTTTAAGAACAGAAATCACTCCTCTGCTCAAAATTCTCTTGTCACCCTTAGAATAAACCCAAAGTCCTGGCCTTGGCCTAAAACGGACTCCAGGACCTGGCTCTTGCTTCCTTCAAACCTCATTTCTTATCACTCTCTCCTCCGTACATGCTTCAGCCAGAGAGGCCCTCTTGCTGTCTCCTGTCCACCCTACTGGAAATCACACCCCTTGGCTGTTTCCACCCCCTGACACTGCTTTAGTTTTATTCAACCTCCCTTTGTTAAATGATCTTTTTGCTAACAGTCTATTTTCCCCATTCAAATGGAAACTCCTTGAGGACAAGGATTTTGTCTGTTTTGTTCAGTGATATATATTGAGTGTCTAAAATAATGCTTGGCATATAGTAGGGCCTCAGTAAGTATTTGTTGAATGAATGAATGACCCCTGATTTCAGAAGTAGCAATAAGCAGTGACATGCATCCATCTTCCTGACACATAAGTTAACATTTTCCATACTTCCTTCAGCTCTGAAGATCAAGACACATGACTTTTCCAGGCTGACCTGAGATGAAAAGGAACACACTTCATTCCTATGTAGTCCACACTATTTTTTTTGCCCTCAATACCATCTGGATATTAAATTCTCATTGCATGACCACATAGCCTTCTCCCAGTCCTGATTTCCTAGAGCTCAGGTTCAGACTGGACTTTGTGGAGGAGCCCATGCAAGTACAGATGGCTGATCCTGGTATATTTAATTAATGTTGGTAGATCCCCTACTGTGTCCCAGGCCCTGTACAGTGCGCTGGTGATATACAGACCGGGCTTCACTTATTCAAAGCTGGCATTTTAAGGGGTGCCTGAAAGATACGGTCACTGGGGAATAATGGTTAAGTGCCCCAAGAGCCCACGTAGAAGCACAGCCTCAGGTGTGAAATGGGGCTCATAGCTGCCCTGCTTTAGTTCAGACTGCACCCCAGAGGTTCCCTGGATCCTCAAAGGTCATGCAGCCTTCCATCAACCTGAGATTAGACTGGATTTATACCATAACTGCTCTTTGTAGAAAATAAAACCTCATATTTGAATGGTGCTCTAAGGAATGATAACTGCCAACATTTATTGGTGTTAATACCATTAAGAGCACAAAATAGCATCCCATTCTTACCTAACTTGAGAGGTGGGCACCATCATCCCTATTTATAAGTGAAAAAACTGAAGCTCACAGAAGTTCAGTGATTTTTCATGCAGCTCACATACAGCAATCAGAACCCACATCTGCCTCACTCCAAAACTTACGCTTTTTCCTTAACGCCACATTGCTGCCCATTAAAAATTACAACAAAATGCCCTGGTGTCAATACTTTCAAAAGTATCATCTATTATCTCTTTCTGTCATGATGTATCTTTCTGAGTCAGAAGTCAAGGGTTGCTATCCCCATTTTACAAGAGAGAAAAGTCAGTCCAATTAGACAAGCATAATGCATGTCATTTAGGATTACCAGGCAGGACCGTGTATTCAAAAGTTGTTTCCCACATCAGCTGCCCTTGTACCCAACCTACAAAAAGGCTTCTTTCTTTGCCTAACAATCTGTTTAAATCTCCAACTGCCTCTTATTAAAATGTGAATATTCTTAGGAGGGCTTATACCCCAAGGAAATTGTCAGGTATTATCTTCTCAGGATCTGTCTGAAAGTCAGTTGAGAAGTTACTGCTTCTAATGTAAGGCACCCATGGGGGAGAGTTCTAAGTACAAACTCCAGAAAACCACTTCGACTGGGCCCTAACTGGAGGTACTCCTTGACTGGCAGTAGTTACGTGACTACATTACCCAGCCAGACCCAGGACCTCTGGCCTTCTGAGTCCAGAGCTTTCGTCTATAGGACTCAGCCACCAACTTGAGCTCACTCTAGTCTGAACTCATCATCCTGGCACTCTTCAGGGACCCGTGCAGTGCCTGAGGCTCTACAGCTAACCAGAACAGACCCAGAGAAATCACAAGAGAACTCTGAAACTCCATCTGGTACAAAGATTCATGTTCTTTTGAAGTTTGTCCTCTTACTCTGTAAATGCTTAGACTTCGAGGGTATGTTACTGAGATGGAATCAATTGCAGTAAATAGAAGACACATCAACAGAACTTACTTGTGTCTCCCTGCTCGAAGACAGAAGCACCACTCGGGGATGTGATCCAAATCCCTGGGACAGACACATGGGGCTCCAGGGCCCCTTCCTTGGCATCTTCTCTAGATGACATTGGCCGTAGCCAGCATACCCACCAAGTTCCACATAACCAGCATGCTTTGTCCACACACCACAAAGGCCCTGGGAAATCCTGTGTCAGAGCCAAACAGCTGTAAACCTTCAGGCCTTTCAAAACATTCCTAGGGCCCAGAAGGACAATGTATTATCCCTATTTACCCAGGAACATGAAGGCAAAACCGCACTCATGAATATTGTCAGCAGTTGGGGCTGTCAGAAGAGCAAGACACATGATTAAATATACCCAGGCCAGTTTCCCTGCACTATTAGGCAGGGCTTGTTTTTGTTTTTGTTTTTAAATACTATTATCTTCAAACAGCAATCATATTGAAGGAAATAATCATTATAATAATAAACATCCTTTCTACATCATGAATCATTATAGAAGTTTTTCCTGTATTTATTTTCTCTAGAATTCTTAAATTCCAATGGAACACATTCATAGCAAGATTTTCAACTGGTGGAATCTTCTATGAAGATTCAGCGATGGGCGGGGGAAGGTTCACCAGCTCACATAAGAAAGTAGGTGCAATTTCCCACAACTATTAAAGTCCTCTTTACACTTCTTATGTTGTGTTAATCAACCTCTCTAAACTTCAAACTATCATTTTCTTTTTCAAAAAGGATAAGAATCATTTAACTAAAGCATCTTAAGGGCTAACACACAGAGTGCATGTGTTCAGTCATGTCTGACTCTTTGCAATCCCATGGACTGTAGCCCGCCAGGCTTCTCTGTCCATGGGATTCTCCAAGCAAGAAAACTGGAGTGGGTTGCCATTTCCTTCTCCAGGGTATCTTCCTGACCCAGGGATCGAACCCAAGTCTCTTGTGTCTCCTGCACTGGCAGGCCAATTCTTTACCACTGTGCCACCTGGGAAGCCCTCTATATTAAATGTACAGTGTGTTAAGTGCTTTATATAGATTATCTCATTGAATTCTTACAGCAACCCTGTCAGGTAAACACTCATCATTACCACCTCCCTTTTATAGATGAGGACATGAGACACAGCGTGTTTTAGTAACTAGCCCAAGGTCACATGGAATTGGTATTCAAACCAAGATCCACCTGACTGCAAAGCCAGCAAGTATAACCACTAGGCTCTTCAGACTTGTTTCAGAGGTTGACACCACAATAGATACAGCATCCAATAGCAAATACAGGTAGTTCCCAATTTTTTTGGTTATTCAATTTGTGAATAACACACATATTTGGACACTCAGTGGCAGAGCCCCCTCCACCCTTAGTGTGCTTCCTGTTGACACTTCTGCAAATGAAGTCCCCGTTCCTTCCCCCAGAGGACTCCCCACCCTCCAGAGTCCCTTCTTCCATCACTCTGCTTTCCCTAACCCCAGCACACAGGTTGTCCTCTAAGGGCTGCTGAGGGAACTTCTAAAGTGCAGGGCATCTCATGGAACCTCCCCTCCCAGGGACCTGTACTATTATCAGCACTGTGATTTCCTTCCAGTAAGGATTTTGTTGTGCTACCTGCAGTCGGCCCTCCAACGTATGATTTTCCATGGGAAAATAATATGTTACTTTCAAACAACCAACCCATAAAAGAGCCCTATCTATTCCAACTGCCTGTTTAAGATCCTGTGACAGTGAAAATTCCAATTTAACCTTATCTTTCCAAACCTAACAGTGAAAACCACCAGGATGAACTTAAGTCAAAGTTTCCTGTTTCACTTTTTACTGTACTTATGTAAATCAATCATTACTGCAGTTTCCCAATGCCAGAAATTATTAGTCATTTCAGTGTTTAATGGTACATTTTGCGAAATCTGGTCCAGTGCAAAACCACACAGCATCTGGGTTATCTGTTTTGTATTCCCTTCCAGACTTTCACCATTTGAAATGATCTGTTGCTTACTTTTTTGTTCTTTATTGGCAGCATTTTCATTCTTCACACTTTCCTTCTATTCTTTTACGCTAATCCTTGAAATGTCAGTCTTAGTCCTCTGAAATGAAAAATTTAAAAAAAAGAAAAACAAAATCTGTTGACATTTCTTTAAAAGTTGTAAAAGTAATACATGCTATTTATAAAAATTAACTTTTGGGGACTTCTCTGGTGGTCCAGGGATTAAGACCCCCACACTTGCAATGTAGGGGGCGCAAGTTCAATACTTGGTTGGGTAACTAAGACCCTGCATGCTGTGTGGCACAGCCAAAAAAAAAACAAACCTTAATAAAATAAAATTTTTACATGGCTTTATAAAAAGAAAAAATATGCTAGGGTGAAGATTTAATAAAATTAATTATTTTTTTAAATTAACTTTTTTACTAATAAAAATCATCTTTTGACCTTCAATCTAGTAACTCAATTAGAAAAGAAAGATAGTGGCACTTGTTATGAAAATCCCTTTCTTACATAAAACATAACCCTTTAAAATAGTAAATACAGCAGTTTGCAAAACTTGATCACATGTCAGAATTACCTGGAAGGCTTGTAAAATCACAAATTGCTGGATGCCCCCCTTAGAGTTTCTGATTTAATAGGTCTGGGGTGGGGCATTTCTGATAAATTCCCAAGTGATGTTGATGCTGCTGGTGGGAAGACCATACTTAGATAACTACTGGTGTAATATTAGAGCTCAAAAAAAAAAAAAAAAACCCAACACCTTGAAGATCATTTCTGCCGATCCCCTGGAGAAGGAAATAGCAACCCACTCCAGTACTCTTACCTAGAAAATTCCATGGATGGAAGGAGCCTGGTGGGCTATAGTCCATGGGGTTGCAAAGAGTCGGACACGACTGAGCGACTTCACTTCACTCACTAAAACTCTATTACTTACAATTTACAAAGTCCTACTCTCACTAGCCTGAGAGCTAGAAGAAAGTTTATTGGAAGCAACTGGGGTATCTCCACGACTCCAAGACAAAGCTGAACAATCAGAGCAAAGAGCAGATAGATTGAGGGATGTGGTAGGTGGCAGAGGACTTCCTCTGTTTGGGTCCCCCTCTCTCTGCCTCTCCACTAACAAACTGAAGCTTGGGATTGCTCTGGGCTAATCATCAAGGAAGAGATCTGATTGGCCCCTGGCCATTCAATTCGTTTAATCAGCTCAGGCCACAGGTGCAGAATCTCTTAACCCAAGCATGGCACATGAGACAGAAGATGTGGATCTTAGGGAAGAGTGGTGTGAACTTGGCAGAGATGCTACATGGCATAATCTGAACTCTTGTTTTTCAAAGGAGAGAGCTATGTTTGGAAAAAGTAAAGCCTTGCCAAGAAGCACACATGTAATAAGTGGCAAAACTGAAACCAATCTTTTTTTTTTTTTTTTATATTTGGGGCATCGGGGAGTATTGCATGTGGACCCACAGCTGGCCTGCGAGTGGCAAGTAGAAATTTGTTTCTTAGCCAGTGGCGGGCTGGAGCTTCTGGTACCAGTTCCAGAGGGAGGAGTATTAAACATTCGGGATTTTGGCAGGCAGGTTAACCGTGGTAGCTGGAAATGTGCCAGAGTCAGAGTATGTACTAAGGTTACAAACCAACCCTCCTTTTTTTTCTTTCCAAAGAGCCAGTTTACCAGCACACCCTTGCCTAGTTCCCTGTGGGGATCATTTACAGTCAGGGCAGACGCCATGTTTCAGATGAGAAACAACCTCAGTTTGCGGTGTTTTTCAACAGTTGCCATTTCCAACCCACCGTCAGCAGATTGCCCAGGGGCTGCCAGCTAGACCTCATTTTGCACATCCAACCCCTCAAACCCACCTCCTGCAATGGCTGGCACTCTCTCTCTCTGGGACTCATGCACAAAATGAGCCTACTATCTCTATCTTCTGCTGCCCTTGTTTCCAGCTCAGAATCAGCTCCTTCCTAACTTTTGAACAGTAGAACATCAGTACTATAAGAATAAGACAAGTCTTGGCAAGTGCGTGTAAGATCAAGAGCAGTATCTTTAAGAGACTTGCTTTAAAAAAAAAAAAAAAGAAGAAGACTGTTAAGGCAGCCAATAAGCAAATGCCCCCAGGGATAGTGACTCTAATTATTTAAAGTAGGAAACTCTTGTGCAAATTGCCCAAGTCATCTCATTTCAGGCTTCCGTTGTGTGGCTTGGCGGCTTGCTGCTTCATTCCCATCAGAGGGCAAAGGCTGAAAGAGAAAGAAATCTCCGTGACTGTAAGTGATTCCCAAGCCCTTGGCCTCTGCCACCTGTCACTGAGCCACTGACGCACCTCCACTGTCATGCTGGCAGGGCTCCACCCGACCTCCTGTCCCACATTTCTTAAGAGGCACAAGATGCATTTACTTCACTGGCCACAAAGACAGCACTGGGAGCCGGGGTGGGGACATGGCACACTTCCATCTAATAATGCTTCTTGGGCCACAGAGCCTAAAACAACACAAATTGCAGGCTTCCAGAGAGATGAGGGGGGAGCCAGGGCTGCTGCTGCTGTGCATTCAGCAAGACTTCCTGGAATGTAATGTCATCATGGCAGACCTGGAGTTCCGGTTGCAGAACTGGCAAAATATGGGGATGGCAAGACAGATGAAGTCCTGGCACTTAATGTCTGTGAAGACAGAAGCATTTTTACACATTCGAATGCTCTAGCTCCATCCTCTCCTGTTTTCTTCCTCCTTCTTCCTCTTCATCCTCCTCTCTACTCAAAATCTGCCCCCTGACCCCATTTTACAGTTGTTAAACTTCCACGGTGGGTTCCCACCAAGCATACTAAACTAGATATCTTGAGAAACGCGAAAATGTGTGTTGAGGTGAGAATTTGGCACATGGATCAAGCCACCTCCCTTTCTAAGATGGACCTGCCTTAATGTACCCATTGTTTCTTCAACAATCCCCGTTGAAGACAGCTTCCCTGGTGGCTTAGTGGTAAAGAATCTGCCTGCCAATGCAGGAGACATGGGTTCGATCCCTGGTCCAGGAGGATCCCACAGGCCACAGAGCAGCTAAGCCTGTGTACCGCAACCATTAAGCCTGTGCTCCAGAGCCTGGGAGCCACAACTGCTGAAATCCCCAAGCCCTGGAGCCCATGCTCTGGAACAAGAGAAACCACTACGGTGAGAAGCCTGCGCACCACAACCAGAGAGTGGGCTCTGCTCGCAGCAAATAGAGAAAAGCTCATGCAGCAGTGAGACCCAGCACAACCAAAAATAAAATAAATAATAATTTTTTTTTTAAAGAAGACACTATTCTTAGTGATGGTGGGTATCACATGATCCCTGCCCCAAAGTCTCCTGGGTGAGGCAGATACCTGGAAAACTAATGAGAACCTAGAGAAATACCTGTTGCAAAGTGGTACCTACAAAGTACCACTCCATCTAGTTTTACTCAATCTCACACACACACACACACACACAAGCACTGGATTAGTATATTATATACTATAATCTTCACACAACCCTAGGCGGTAGCAGGGGAACAAAGTTGTTAGTTTTTTGGTCCAACTGTCCCTCCTGGACTGGGAGCTCCCTTGCAGGAGGGCCCTGGTTATAGACTCAGAGAGTCTTATAGTTGAAGGCCCATAGCAGAAAGACACCGGCCTAGCACCTTCTTCATACAGATGAGCAAAAACAGGTAGGAAGGCAGAACGGGGTAGTGACAAAAGCAGGGGATTCTACTTGGCCACCAGGCTTGCTGTTCCGGCTCAACCGTAGGCTAAAACCAGTACGTTGCATGTGATGCTTTTTAAGTCTTGATCTCCTCTTCCATAAAATGGAATTGACACTATTTTCTCTGCCCATCTCCTTGGGCTGTTAAGAATATTAAATGAGATAGTGGATGTGAAAACACCTTGCAAAACTATGACAAATATGATAGCCCTTTGTCCTGATCTCAAGTCTAACTGTATGTTACACAGCGTAAATGTGGTTGTGTGGGGACCTGAGTGTGTGTGAGCTCTTTGGATGCAGTGGACAAGTATCACTAGCACTTAGTATGTTGTCATTATTTAGTCGCTAAGTCATGGCTGGCTCTTTGTGACCCCATGGACTGTAGCCTGCCAGGGTCCTCTGTCTATGGGATTTCCCAAGCAAGAATACTGGAGTGGGTTGCTATTCCCTTCTCCAGGGGGATCTTCCCCACCCAGGGATCAAATCTGAGTCTCCTGCTTTGGCAGGCAGATTCTTTACCACTGAGCCACCAGGGAAGCCCATAGCACTTAGTACAGTGTCTATTAAAATGCTGCTTTAAACATATTTGTTAGACAACAACTGGGTAGAAAAATCATAAACAATAACTTGCTCAATGGCAGTTCTGAATGTCTCCGGAGCTATTTCAGGGATAACTTATGAACACACCCTCTTCCACCTCTAATTCAGTGCCTATGATAGAGTTACAAGAGGGCAAGATAGTTACCATGTCTCCATTACACCAGAAAGATCACACGCGTTTCCCCCTGTAGCCCAACGGAGAGGGAGAGTGAAGACTTGCTACTCTGAGATCTCATCCTCAAGAGAGTGTTTCTCAATTTTCCTTTTGTAAATTCCATCTCAATTATGTTGAGGGCTGGCCAAAGACCTTAGGCTGGTGTCCTGTAGGCATTGCAGCTGGGATGGATTGACAATCATGAGAATGGAGTCATGAGGTCTCCAAGATACAACAGAGCTACTAGAACAGTCTGCTTCAGGTGACACATTCAGTGATGAGCACACATCCTTGCTCAGTCCAGATACGAAGTCTGCTGCCAATTCCAGCTGGTACTATGTATGAGACACTCCATGGAAATGATGTGCTCATCTTCATCAGCTACTTGATAATTAATTCAAGGGTGTTTGTGAAGTACCTGCTCTATCCCGTGCTTGAATTACTGATGTAGAAGTTGTTCTCAAAGGTGAGGGTTGAAGTCACAAGAGTTTCTTCCTTCAGAGATGGCGTGTGAGTTGACTGGAGTGTTGGAGGATACTCACAGATGGTAATTGGGGCAAGGAAGAGGAACTAAAAGGGGGAGAGAGAGAAAGTGAGTGAAGGAAAGTGAGGTGGTGACTTCAACCCTCACCTTTGA
>NW_011494681.1:1387515-1390122 GCF_000754665.1 Bison bison bison
AAAATGGTTGTCCCAGGAGGCCTTAAAGGCTGAGAAAAGAAGGGAAACAACAGGCAAAGGAGAAAGTGACATGTCATGAAAGCCAAAAAAAAAAAAAAACGACGACAGAGAGAGGGAGAGATGAGGTAAGAATCATATCTAGTGGGGTCATCAAAAGGAACTCTGATGAAAGACCATTAGATGTGGCAATAAAGAGGTCATTAGTAAGATGTGCAAGAAAAAGTTTCAGCTGTGTGGTGAGTCAGGCAAAGAAAACTAGGAGACATAGCTGCCCAAGAAGGTGATGCTGTGGTGACAGTTCATGCATTCAAGGACATGGACAGAAAATAATTGTGAGAAGAGATACCAAGGTCAAATGATTATCTTTTCAATTTGGCAAATATTAGCAAACCAGATGACAGGAAGAGTCAGGAGGGAGGTTGTGAAAATAATTTTACACACACACAAATATATATATATATGTATGTATGTTTGTCTCTGCCCCTGGTTCCTGGCACAAAATTTCTAAAATCCTTGGAATTTCCTAAGTGGTAAGAACACTAGAAACATCCTTTGTTCTACTAATTGGTCTTTGACCCCAGTTTTTGACACAGAGTTCCTCAATCCCTTGGAATTTCCTGGGTGCTAGTAATGTCTTTTGTTCCAATGAGGCAATTCTTGGTGGACTCCTGGGTAGCCTCAGGTTGGGGGCTGGTCATCAGAAAGACCAAGCCGTGAGGAGAAACTTGGAACTTTCCGTCCACCCTCTATCCTCTAGGAAGGGGAGAGGGACAGGAGACTGGAGAATTGATCCTGCCTATGTGATGAAGCCTCCTGAACAATCCCAGAATTACGGGCTTCAGAGAACTTCCCAGTCAGGAAGTGCCTGCAGTGGTTTGCCCCTTCCTACGCAGCTTGCCCCAGGTATCTCTTCATCTGGCTGTTCACCTGGATCCTTCATTATGTCCTTTATAATAAACTGGTAAACATAAGTGTTCCCCTGAATTTTGTGATCTTGTCTAGCAAATTACTGAATCCAAGTAGGGGGTTATGGGAACCCTGGTTTATAGCTTGCTGGTCAGATGATAGATAGGTGACCATCTAGGACTCATGACTGGTGTCTGAAGTGAGGGATCCCTTGTAGAACTGAAATGCTTACAGGTAGATGGCGTCAGAACTGAATTATAGGACACCCAAGTGGGGCATCCCGGGTAGCTCAGCTGGTAAAGAACTGCAATGCAGGAGACCCCGGTTCGATTCCTGGGTTGGGAAGTTCCCCTGGAGAAGGGCTAGGCTAACCCACTCCAGTATTCTTGGGCTTCCCTGGTGGCTCAGATGGTAAAGAATCTGCCTGCAATGCAGGAGACCTGGGTTTGATCCCTGGGTTGGGAAGATCCCCTGGAGGGGGGCATGGCAACCCACTCCAGTATTCTTTCCTGGAGAATTCTCATGGACAGAAGAGCCTGGCAGGCTACAGCCTATGGGGTTGCAAAGAGTCAGATACAGCTGAGCGACTAAGCACAGCACAGCACAACTGGTGTTGCAGAGAATTGTTTGCTGTGTAGAAAACCCCCACTTTTGGTGTCAGAAGTATTGCAAATGTGTGAGTAAAGGAACCCAGGAGTGGTTTTCCTAGAAAGAGGGGAAGGTTCCAAAAATCAGAATGATTGGGGGGTCGGGGTTTATAGGAAAAGATGGGATTCACATGATCGAGGTCAGGAAGCTCTTCCTCCTAGCCCACAGGAATGAAATGCAGGTGAAGATAAAAGGCAGTGAAGTTACACTATCAGAAGTTAAGTTCTCTGAAGACCACAGAAGTGGAGTGAAGTTGCTTAGTCATGTCTGACTCTTGGCGACCCTGTGGACTGTAGCCTACCAGCTCCTCCATCCATGGGATTTTCCAAGCAAGATTACTGGAGTGGGTTGCCATTTCCTTCTCCAGGGGATCTTCCTGACCCAGGGATCGAACCTGGGTCTCCCCACATTATAGGCAGACGCTTTACTGTCTGAGCCACCAGGGATGTCCACAGAAAAACCTGCTAGTCAAGCAACACCAAGGAAAGCATATTTACAGGGTCTAGGGGGTCTGAGTTCAAGTGGTTTAAGGAAGTTCTAAGGGGGGAATCTGATTGGGACTGGGCAAGATTCATGACATGGTAGTTTAGTACTGGTGGATGCAGCAAGGTGACGGTCAAGCCTTGGGTAAGTACACAGCTGTTTGACAAGTGAACTGTTTGCCCAGGTAAACAGTCTATTGTTCTGAGAAGTGAGCTCTTTGACTAGATGAACAAACTATTTTGCCAGGACAAAAGCAAATAGCAAAGTTATTATTCTTTCTTCCCTGACAAGAATTTCCTGGAAAGAATAGCTGTCGTGTTAACAGAGATGGCAGTAAGTTGTCAATGTAGGTGGTCTTGCTGCTCAATACTGAGGGCTTCCTTCAGTTCAGTTCAGTTCAGTTGCTCAGTCATGTCTGACTCTTTGCAACCCCATGAATCACAGCATGCCAGGCCTCCCTGTCCATCACCAACTCCCGGAGTTCACTCAGACTCATGTTCATCGAGTCAGTGATGCCATCCAGCCATCTCATCTTCTGTCGTCCCCTTCTCCTCCTGCCCCCAATCCCTC
>NW_011494681.1:1390222-1422649 GCF_000754665.1 Bison bison bison
TTCAGAATGGACTGGTTGGATCTCCTTGCAGTCCAAGGGACTCTCAAGAGTCTTCTCCAACACCACAGTTCAAAAGCATCAATTCTTCAGCACTCAGCTTTCTTCACAGTCCAACTCTCACATCCATACATGACCACAGGAAAAACCATAGCCTTGACTAGACGGACCTTGGTTGGCAAAGTAATATTAAGAGGGCTCAGTACTAAGGGCTTCCTCTCAATACTGAGAGCACGGACTAGAAACATTGTAGCATGGGTTCCAAACTTTGCTGGACATTGAAATCTGAAGATCTTCAAAAAAATATTTATGCCTGGTTTCCACTCCCCCAAACATTGATTTAGTTGGTATAGGTGGGCACGGGGACTTCTTTTTTAATTTTTTATTGTAGTTGATCTATAATGTTGTGTCAATCTCTGCTATGCAACAAAGTGGCACAGTTATACACATATAGACATTCTTTCTTTAATATTCTTTTCCATTATGGTTTAGCACAGGATACTGAATATAGTTCCCTGTGCTATGGAGTGGGATCTTGCTTATCCATCCTGTATATAATAGTTACATCTGCTAGTCCCACATGCCTACTCTTCCCTTCCCCCACCCCTTCTCCCCTTGGCAGCCACAAGTCTGTTCTCTATGTCCGAGTCTATTTCTGTTTTGCAGATACGTTCATTTGCGCCATATTTTAGACTCCACATATAAGTGATATCATATGGTATTTGTCTTTCTCTTTCTGACTCACCTAACTTAGTATGGTAATCTCCAGTTGCATCCATTTTGTGGCAAATGGCATTATTTCATCTTTTTTTTATAGCTGAGCAGTATTCTGTTGTATAAATGTCCGTCTTCAACTATCATCTGTCAATGGACATTTAGATTGTTTCCGTGTCTTGAATATTGTGACTAGAGCTGCTATGAGCATAGGGGTGCATGAATCATTTTGAATTAGAGTTTTGTCCAGGCGTGTGCCCAGGAGTGGGGTTCCTAGATCATATGGTATTTCTCTTTTTAGTTTTCTGAGGAACCTCCACACTGATTTCCATAGTGGCTGCACTAACTCACATTCCCACCAGCAGTGTAGGAGGGTTCCCCTTTCTCCACACCTTCTCCAGCATTTGTTACTTAATGATGGCCATTCTGACTGGTATGAGGTGGTACCTCACTGTAGTTTTGATTTGCATTTCTCTAATAATTAGTGATGCTGAACATCTTTTCATGAGAGCACCAGGATTTCTAAATGCCCACCAAGGGATTCTAAAACACAGCATTTAGGAACCACTTCTCTAGAGTTAAAAGAAAAAGTAGCAATGAAATAACCATTTGGGCAATGCCCTGGAGATGTAAGAAAAGACTAAAAGATTAATAAACCACAATCAATGTATTATCAAGCTTTGATTCAGATTGTATAATTGAGCTGGGATTTTTGTCAAATAGGTGAAAAAAACTTCTTGGAGTAGTTTTAATTCATGTTTCTTTGAGAATGAGCATATCTTCATATATTTGAAAGTCATTTGTAGTTCCTTTTCTGTCCACCATCTGTTCATATCTTTTCATGTACTTCATTTCAAATATCAATTTTCTTATAGGTAAATCCTTTTTCTTCTTGTAAAAATGGAAATAATTTTATTGCTATTTTTTATTATAGAAATTATTATAATTTTGTTCTCATGATATAAAAATTTTAAAGATACAAAGGAAAAAAGTATTACTCAATCTCATTCCCAAGAATACTTACTGTTTTTTACATTTGGTTGTTTGTTTTTTCTGGTCATTTTCCAGACATTTGTATATAAACACATTTTTGAAAAAACATGATTCATTCAACAAATTTTTATTGTGTATGAGTATTACAAGGGTCAGACTATATATACAACTTTGCAACATGCTTTTTTCACCTAAAGATGGATCGTGGAAATTTTGTTCATAGCCTGTAAGTGCAGGCAGTTGAGTCAACAAAGTACAGAATATGCAATACTGCAGAATATGCAACAAGCAATAATGCAGTTTCTCTCATCTTCTCTGGGCCACTGTGCCTGCCTGTCTTCATAGAGGCGCCAACTGAACTGGTGACATGGATTGACAGAGCAGTGTTACCAAGCTGCTGTTACCAAGTTACCTGCTGTTACCTGTTACCAAGGTAGGATGGACCTACCTCTTTGTTCAGCTAGAGTTATAGAGTCATTTGTTCAACAAGTATTTATTGAGGACCTACCTATCAGCTGGGAATTTATTCTAGCTGCTGGGAATGAAACAGGAAAAAGGCTGGACAAATTCCCGGACTTCATGCAGCTCAGTAAAGGAGACAGATAACAGGCAAGAGAATCTCAGAATGGGGTGTGTGTTATGAAAAATAAAACCAAATGATATGGGACTTCCCTGTGGTCCAGTGGCTAAGACTCCACACTCCCAATGCAGGACGGCCCTGGGTTTGATCCTTGGTCAGGAAACTAGATTCCACATGCAGTAACTAAGACCTGGTGCAGTCAGATAAATAAATAAATACCAAGTGATGTGACAGGGATTGATGGAGGGCATGCTTTAGACTGAGAGGACAGTGAAGACCCACCAAAGAGTAGACACATGAGTCAAGGTCTGACTGAAAGGAGGAGCCAGCAGGTAACGGTCTAAGGAAGAGAATTCCAGGCAAAGGATATGGCAGATTCAGTGGGCTTGACTGGATGTAAGAACAGGAAGAGGGCCAGCTCGATGAGCAGAGTGAGCAAATGACAGGTCTGAGGCCAGAGGCATAGATGGTGTCAGTCTAGAAAAACCTTGGCAAAGAGTTTGGCCTTTATTTAGAAAACAGTGGAACATCATTGGTGGATTGGTATGATCTGATTTATGCTTTCACTTTTTTCTTTTGGAGAGCCTTCTGAGAATTTTATTTGAAAATTCCTGGAATAGAATGTTATTGGTTTCCACCTCCACTTTACACAAATCTGCAGGATAGGAAAACTCAGACATTAGAAATATAAATTTCCTTTTGATGATCATATATTTGATGCTTCACCATAAATCTCTTTCCTGAACATTATCTCATTTAAACTTTATAAAACCCAGGGAGAAAGGTAACAATATGCCCACTTTAAAACAGATAAAGAAAGTGAGACTTTTTTATAATTATATAATTATAAATTTATATATTTATAATTATATAATTCCTTCAGCACTTTTTTCTCCAGTGCTGAAGGAATTAAATAATGCAGAATCAGAACTTAGATGTCCTAACGTTAAACCTCTATGCTTTTCCCCCTTCCATCTCTGTGATTCTAAACCAGGTGTTTATCCGGAAGTGGAGAGGGAAATTTTTGTTAAAACCATCTCCTGATATTCTTCACAACTATCAATGTCACGGAACAACAAGAAAAGATTAAGAACCTAGCACAGACTAGAGGAGTTTAAGAAGACACGACAACTAAACACAACATAGGGTCCTGCGTTGTATCTAGGGACAGAAACAGGATGCTAGTGAAAGCAACTTACGACAAAAGTATCATGATTATGCAAAATGTTAGCACTGGGGAAAAGTAGGTGAAGGATATTCCAGAACTCTCTGTACTATCTTTGTAACTTTTTTTGCATCTAAAATATTCCAAAATAGAATTTATTTCTAAAAAAATGTACATAATGCACCTATATGAATGTGCCTATGTGCAGGGTTCTTGGGCTGTTTTACTGTTGCAAATCTAGTAGGTAAAAATTCTTGTAGAGATTCATCTCTCTAGATTGACCACAGCTCTCATTTATAGAGTACAGTACATAGTACATGTGGCTAAAAAATATTTGGGAGAGAGAGTTCTTAATCCACAGGCTGGCCATCAGATATTTCTAATCCCTGTAATTCTATAAGTAATTATCATTTTCACACTCTATTATTTTCATTCCATCTCATCATCTATATTTTTAAAGAAATGATTATAATTTAGGATTGCCAAAAAGAAATACAGGATACCCAGTTAAATTTGAGTTTCAGGTAAACAATGAATAATTTTTCAGTATAAAAATAATTTTAATAACATTTTATACAACTGAAAAGTACTTGATAATCTTAAATTACTTTTTATTTGCGTGTTCTGTGTTTTTATTTGCTAAATCTATCAACCCTACTCTGGCTGGTTTGCACATCCTCCCTAGTCTGGAGACTTCTGGGGGGCTGGCAGGTAGGCACAAAGCAATTAGTAAGAGGCTTTTTGAGAAATCCAGGAAGCTAGCGTAGTGGCCCTGGACATGAGGGAAAGTGAGTAGACACAGAATCTATCTTGAAGGTAAAGCCAAAAGGCTGTGGGGTAGGAAAGAAAGTGAGGTGTCAAGGATGACTCCTAGGTTTTCAACACCTGGATGGGTGATGGCAGAAAAATTATGATTTCCTGTTTGTTCATTCTACAATATCTGCAGATGTGTAACTACTGAGCATATAATAATAAAATACGAAGCAAAGTGGTTGAAACCAGGGTAAGGAATCTCTTTGTTATTGAGGACCAGAATCTTCCATCCCCACCTCCCCAAATCAGCTCAGATCAGGTGGTTCTTCCCAGGAGATTCAGTGGTAAATGCAGGAGACACAAGAGACTTGGGTTCAATCCCTGGGTTGGGACGATCCCCCGGAGTAGGAAATGGCAACCCACTCCAGTATTCTTGCTTGGGAAATCCCATGGTTGGAGGAGCCTGGCAATCTACAGTCCATGGGGTCACAAGCAGTCAGACAACTGAGCAACTGAGCACACTTAAAGCCAGTTTATACTCTATGCTTCCTAGACAACTTTAAAGACAACTTTTCTTGAATTAAGAAAAGGAGGGAATATAAGATGTTATTCAATAATTAGAATAAGCACCTAACTCTATTTTGGCACCGTACAATAGACAGTTTGCCATTACACAGCAAGAAGCAAATGAGAGTGAGGAGAAAGGGGTGGAGAGTAGAAAGAACAGAGGCGGGATGGGAAAGAGAGTAAAAGAACAGGAAGAGTGGAGAATAGGTGAGAGTCTGACTGGGCTGGGCTTCTAAACTGACTAATGGAACAGTTTATTTCATTGGTTAATAATCCAAGGCATTTAAGGCACCAGTTAATATATTGACTAACAATAGCAGTTTACTGGTCTGAGAAGTGGGACAAGAAGGACTATTTCCCGAGCCCCTTATTAGATTCCAAGTGCTTCATACATTTCTCAATTTTCACAACAACCCATGTTGCAGGCACGTTTACTGCTATTTTACAAAAGTTAGTAACTTGCCCAAGAATACAGAGCAAACAGTTCTTAGACTTGGATTTGAATGCAGGTCTGTCATCTGCCAGAACCCCAAGCATGTAGTTTTCCCATTACATCATCTTCCTT
The DNA here is from genome assembly GCF_000754665.1 of Bison bison bison. NCBI lineage: Eukaryota > Metazoa > Chordata > Mammalia > Artiodactyla > Bovidae > Bison > Bison bison. Next base: position 1,395,557 of record NW_011494681.1, read on the forward strand.
CACATAGTTTAAAGAGTTTGAATAATATTTATAATTAACTTCTTTATTGGCTGTTTTTTCCTTCATGGGTTCTCTAATTCCAGAGATAGGCATTCTTTTTCCCCCTCTGTTCCACTAAATAGAAATAAGGATATTGAGGACAGCAGAGAAGTATATATTTCAGAATGGTTCTGTTTGGAGAACAAAAATCTGCCTACAGACTGTGGTTGTTGTTAGGTGGGAGTGGTTGATACACATGTAGAGGGTAATACCTCTTTTTTAGGGCTTCCCCAGAGCCTCAGGGGTAAAGAATCTGCCTGCCAATGCAGGAGATGCAGGAGACACAGGTTTGGTACCTGGGTTGGGAAGATCCCCTGGAAGAGAGCATGGCAACCCACTCCAGTATTCTTTCCTGGAGAATTCCATGGACAGAGGAGCCTGGCAGGTTACAGTCCATGGGGTCGCAAAAAGCCAGACATGACTGAAGAGACTGAGCATGCCCACATCTCTTCTTAAAGAAAGACTTTAAAGGAATTTTTGATTGTCTATGATAAGGCATTCCACTAACTTGAAATGTGGAAAACTATTCTAAAAAAACAAAAGGAGGTGAAAATCATCTTAACAAAGTAAAAAGCACTCTTCCTTAAGCCGAAAGTTGTGGATAAGTATCTGGAGAAGCATTAGATTTTTGTTAATTGCCTTAGTTAATGGATTTTCATTTTCCACTGCAATTTAGTAGCTGGGGATTTGGAGAGAAGAGCAAAGATGTGAGTGAAACAATTAGCAACAAGCCAGAACCCAAGGAAGAAAGGTAAAGAAGGACTTATGAAACAGGATAACAGGATAGGACTATGATATTTGAGAGCTTTACATTTTTGTTTTCTGCTTTTTAATTCTCTTTACTATCTTCATCTTTAGTAAACTGATTAAACATGCAGTTTAGACTGTATTAGCAGTTCCTTAGGAAATGAAGGAGAAATTGTATTCTTAGAGCAAAGCCAGGAGAGAGAAGCAGAAGCCTTCAGAAGCTATCGCTACGCAGTAAGAAATCACTTTCCAGAGTCTTCTGGAATATTCTGGAAGAGAATAGATTTCCTGCTATGGTGCAGGATGAAGTTTGAGTATTTCAATTTGCTTATAATAGGAAGACTGAGAGATCATGGGGGGTGGGGTGGGTAAGGGTCAGATTAAATGTCCGGGAAAATTCTCTTAGCACTGTGTGTCTAAGGCAGGAAATTAGATACAAGTTGAAATCCAAGAAGGTCCTGTGGTTGGGTTTCTGCCACAGAAGGAGGAGAAAAATCCCTGCAACCCTAGTCATGCAAATAATATGCAAATTAGGGCAATTACATATTTACTTAGAAATTTTTTTTTTTTTTTTTACTTATAAAATTTTGATTACCTCATTTTGGCTTCAAGACGAGTTGCGACCGCAAAAGGGAATGTTTGTCAACAGTCCAGAGTTGTTAGATTTTTTTCTGGGGAAAACAAAAGGGTAAATTTCTTATCAAGAGAATGCCAGGATAGTAAATGAGTTTTTCAAATCCCTTAATACGTCTCTTCCACAAAGCATACGAAAGAATGATTATGAAATGGTCAAAATGTGAGCCATAGATAAAGCATAAGTGGAAATTTCTTTTTTCCTATTCATGTTACCACAGTGTACTTTCTCTCTCCTCTCTTTCCTCCTTCCCTTCTCTCTCTCAATAATGTGAAAGAAAGGCCTGCATTTTCCCCTGCAGATGATTTCTAGCCATTTCTCTAAATTCAGGCTTTGAATCTATCTCTTGGAAGTGGTATGGTGATATGTGAGGCTGCGAGCATTGAACAAGTGGACCAGCTGCTTCCACAGCTGCATCTGTGACACAGGCATAGACCCACCTGGGATGGCTGTGGATGTTGCTGCCCTGGCAGGGGCTGAGGAGGGAGTCAGGGAATTGCTGTCTCTCCAAAAACAATCTAAAATTGAGCAAAATCTGTCTTGGGTTGAATTAGAAGTCCTTTCTGAACAATAGCTGACCTGATTAGAAGTTAGGCATCTCTCTTCTTCAGCAGAAGATGGTGGAATATGTCTCCTAGCAACAGGTATAGTTTATCATTTAACAGTAGGATGGTCTCATCAAGGACACTTGTTTTGCTGCCCACAGTTCTCCCAGTAAGTACCAGAGAAGGGTCACAATCAGAACAAATTTAGCCATTGGCCTTCAGTTTCAATGCACAGTCCTAATGAGGTGATGATTCCAAGACCTGGATTAAAGTAAACTGAAGTAAACAGATTTTTCTGAGTGTTTCCCTATTTCTGTTAAAGTTCTCACCACTGACTGCACCAGCTACTGGCTTCAAAACTGGGTATTATCTGTGTCTTTCTTCCCTCTCCTCTATCTGAGAGGGAAGAGGAGTCTGTCTGTCTGTCTCTGGCTCTCTTTCTGTCTCCCATTTCTCTCGCCTTTCTCCCTAGTCTCTCTCCTTTCCTTCATTGCTTCCCTGAGTACCAGCTGAGTACCAGCCCCTGTCTTTCACACTTTTCCTTTCCTTCTTTCCCACCTCTGCAACCATCCTTCAGAAGTGCTATTAGTTCCACTCTTGCCAGCTCTCAAATCTTTGCTTTACCTTTACTCCCAACCCTCACTCCAGGTCCAGGTAGCAACTCACCCTTCCTGAGGGCAGCAAAGCTGGTCTGGCTTCTAGTCTTTTCTCAGGATATTTTGTTCTACACTCAGCTGCTAAATTATTTTCTCTGTAATAAACAATCTAATCATAACATCACCATGCTAAAAAAAAAAAACTTTCAAGGGTTCCCCATATCCTATGAAGCAAAGTCCAAAGTTCTAAGTCTTATATTTTAGGTCCAACATGGTCAGATTCTGTCCATCTTTTGCAGCTGTAGCTCCCCCTATCTTCCTTTAGGCAGACACAGCTTCTGCCAAAATGCTTCTTGCCCACTTGGATCTTTTTTCAAGTTGCTTCCTCTCCTGAAAACAAATCACCCTCTCCCGTTGCCCTATCACCCAATTCCTCCATCTTTACAAAACCAAAGTCACCAGACCTAGCTTGGTGCAAGCTTGCTTTGGTCTATGTAGCTTACCCTGAGATCCCTGGCTAATCATCTGAACCCCTACACAATTTATCCATGTAATGAGGTCACCCTAACAATAATCAACCAGGTACTGCTGGGGGCTCTGTCCCACATGCTTATATGGACCTCAGCCTCCCATTTTAAGTTCCATTTTGCCAGTGTTTCTAGAAGCTCCCATCATGCTTCACATGTACTCACTGAACAAGGACACTTCTTCCAAGCCACCCCACTGCTCTGCATCTTCCCCCGTCTGCTGGGCATCACTGTTCCTACATAGCTGGGGGTCTGCAGCCCCTACCATATAGAAGGTGAGCACCATTCTGCAAGATGCAGAAAAAACACGTGACTTCTTCTTACTGAGGACTTGGAAGTCACTCTGTTAGAGAGCCCCTTCCCACCCCAAATGCTGTTGATTCCTAGTTTCCTTTGAGTCACTGTTAAAACAGTTCCTTCTGCTCCCCTTCTCCTACCCCAATGTCGCCTATAAATCCATAGGATTCAGACATTAGGTTAACATGGACAGGACATTGTACTATACTTGGAACTGTCTTTTCTGCCAAGACTATAACAATTTTCATCTGGTTAAGTATGAAACTACCTGCTCCAGCTCAATGAGCCCCTAATACAAATGGACAAAGGGTGGCCTGTTCATATATTTTCCAGAAAATGTAGCCTTAATGAGTTACTATTATTGTTGGAAATTTATCATATCCCTCAGGTATGCTGCTGCTGCTGCTTGGTCACTACAGCCATGTCTGATTCTGTGCAGGCCCACGGACTGCAGCCTGTCAGGCTCCTCTGTCCATGGGATTCTCTAGGAAACGGTAGTGGAGTGGGTTGCCATGCCCTATTCCAGGGGATCTTCCTAACCCATGGATTGAACCTGGGTCTCCTACATGGCAGGCAAATTCTTTACCACTGAGCCCCCAGGGATGCCGATCCCTTAGATATACTGGGGAAGAACAAATGGTTAAGATGCACTAGTTACTAGGAACCATACTGTCCAACAAGGGGCTTCCCAGGTGGCACTAGTGGTAAAGAACCCACCTACCAAAGATGGAGACATAAGAGATGAGGTTTGATCCCTGGGTCAGGAAGACCCCCTGGAGGAGGGCATGGCCACCCACTCCAGTATTCTTGCCTGGAGAATCCCATAGACACAGGAGCCTGGTGGGATACAGTCTATGGGGTGGCAAAGAGTCAGACAGGACTGAAGCGACTCAGTAAGCATGCACATATTGTCCAATGTGGGGCTACTGAGCACTTGAAATGTGGTTGGTTCCAAATGAGATGTTCTATGAGGACAAAATGCACATCAGACTGTGAAGACTTAATTCTGCATCCCATCGCCCCAAAAGTAAAGTATGTCTTTAATAATTTATAATATTGGCTATGTGTTGAGATGATAAGATTGTGGATTAGGTCAAATAATGTGATTAAAATTGATCCAACCTGTTTCCTTTTACTTTCTTAATACAGATTCCAGAAAACTTAAAAATATGTATGTAGTTTGCATTTGTGGCTGGCATTAAATCTCTATTGCACAGTGCCACTCTAGAGCAATGATTTTCTAAAACAGCAGCAGCAGCACCAGGGAACTTGTTAGAAATGCAAATCCTGGGGTCCCTCCCCAGACCTACTGGGTCAGAAACTCTGTAGGATCCAGGAGTTTGTGTTTAACAAACTCTACAGGTAATCCTTATTCACATAGAAGTTGGAATGCCATTGCTACAGAAGGTAAGCTCTAAGGGATGGAAAGTAAGACCTGGAGCATAATAGGATCTTCACAAATTTTGTTTAATTTCTACAGTCCCTTTTAAGCTCAAAATTCTTCTGTAAGTCTGTCAGTCAGACAGAAAGTAAATAATATTTGTTCTCAACTATGGAGGAACAGCTTGCTAGTAATTTCAAATGTTGCCACTGCTGGTCTGGAAAAATTACAAGTCATTATATCAGGACATCTTAGAAAATTCTCAACAGAAATATAATGAATACAGTAAACATCCCAGAAGCAAGAGACAGACATGAAATCAACATAGAGAAAAATAAGACCATGCTGACTAAATTATAATATAAAACATGTCTGGGTGCCACGTGCGAGGGACTGGTCAAGGTACCCCGCAGGGGAGTAACCCTGGCTTTTAACACCCACCTCCCCTCATGCCTGTGCCCTGGTGGACAAAGCCTCAGTCCCTCCAGTGCAGCCACCAGAAGGTCTTCATCAGCTGTGGTCTCTGACCTGTAGTCCTTGCATATTTCACCTTGACACCTTCTGGTATCCTGAAATTCATATATTACCTTTCTTGTGTAACATGTGCCACTATGAAGAGTCATTAGTTCAGAACACCACCACAAAAATATTCCAGGCACATGGCAAAGCAGAGCTTGAAGTGTGGGTGATGACTAGCATGGAGCAGAAGGGAAATTGTTTTAGCAAGACCTGCTTTCCACACCTGCTAAGTGAAAAATGCTCAGCTCTCAGTCTCTCAGAAACTGATGCTATATTTAACACATTTAGTGGTTTTAAAAGTATCATCCCTGTACTTATTAAACAAGATCATTGCAAAAAAAAAAACTAAAAAAAAAAGAAAAAAGAATGCAGAAGTTCTCTTCTCTGGTTCAATTCCATCCCCAGTCTTATTTTGGATTTTAAAATACTGATATTGATACACATTTGTTGCTCATTTGTGTCTGACTCTCTGTGACCCCATGAACTGTAGCCCGCCAGGCTCCTCTGTCCATGGGATTCTCCAAGCAAAAATACTGGAGTGGGTAGCGAGTCCCTTCTCCAAGGGATGGTCCCAACCCAGGGATCGAACCCGAGTCTCCTGCATTGCAGGAGGATTCTTTACCACTGAGCCACCTGGGAAGCCCCATTAATATACATACTAGTAGATATATTTTTTAAAATGAGATCATATGTTCATCTGATTTTGCAACTTAGCTCTTTCACTGTGGGTATGTCACAGACAACCTTCAATGTCCTATGTGTAGAATAACCTTTTATAATTTAATAGTTGCATAGTATTCCATCTATTGTATGAACAGTTTATTTAATCATAGTATACTTCAACAACAGTGCTTGAAATATAGAAAGCTGTCAAGTACTTGTTATTATTATTTATAAACATACAAATATTTTCATATGGCTCAGGCAGTAAAGAATCCACCTGCAATGCAAGAAACCCAGGTTCGATCCCTGGGTCGGGAAGATTCCCTGGAAAAGGGAATGGCAACCCACTCCAGTATTCTTGCCTGGTGAATTCCATGGACAGAGGAGCCTGGCGGGCTATAGTCCATGGGGTCACAAAGAGTTGGACAAGACTGAGTGACCGATAATTTCACTTCCTAAAACTATTTGTGTACTCTTATTTTAATGTTAAAATTTCTAGAACTATGTGTATTTGAAATAATAAACTACAGCTTTCAATTATCAAGTAAACATTTTAATTTTATTTTTGTCTTTATTACTATATTCTGTTTCCTTTGGGTTAATGTTGATGTTCTCCTTCTAGCCTCCAGAAATTAAATGTATAGTTATGTTTATATTTTATCCTGTTTTCTGAAAAATTATTTTAAAGCTATCTAAGAGAAGTATGTTAGTATAGTTTGTCTATCAGCTTATTTGCTGCTGCTGCTGCTGCTAAGTCACTTCAGTCAGCTTATTTAAATAGGTCTTAATTTCAGTTTTCGGTTCCTTTTGATTCAAGAATTATTTAGAATAATGTTTTTACATTTCCAAACATAAATAGTTGTGTTGTTAGTGCTGAATTTGAGTTTTATTGCACTGTGTTTGGGAATATGGCATGAGTGCTTTCTATTTCTCCTACCACGTGTGTCCTCGGTGTGCTGATAAGATAACACAATCCATTAATCAGAAAACATGATGTAGTACAGGACAGCTGCTGTTTATAACAAGTTTGCCATCTGGAAGAATCTCTGCGCATACAGGAAATGAACGGTTGCTTGCTCCATGCTGGAATGCACACCTACTTAGCATGGTGAGCTGCTCAGCTAGAATCACAATCTCATGTTTACTGTTAATATTTGCAAACTGTGATACCAGCAAACTGCAAGGTCAATATCAGAGATGACAGCTACGACTGAAAAATTCCCACTGAATAGACTAAAGGGCAAATGAGAATATCTGATGGTTTGGGGGGCCAGTTTTGATCAACCAATTTGTTACTTTTAACTAGTAATAATATTCTCAACAGATGACCCTGCCTTATACTCTAGAACTTGACGCCAATAGACACATAGGGTATTTAAATTTTAATTAAAATTAAATACAATTCAAAACGTAGTTCCTCAGTTACACCAAGCACTGTGTTCAGTAGTTCAATAGCCATATGTGGCCAGTGGCTGTTTTATTGGATGATGCAGAAATAACACATTTCCATCAATGCAAAATCTTCTGTTAGCACAGCTTTAGAGGTAGAAAAAGAGAGTGTGATGGTCTCTTTTGCTTTGTTTTTATTTTAATTAACTAATTTATTTTAATTGGAGGCTAATTACTTTACAATACTGTGGTGGTTTTTGCCATATATTGACATGAACCTGTGTCCCCTCTCCCAAACCCTCCTCCCACCTCCCTCCCCATCCCATCCCTCTGGGTTGTCCCAGTGCGCCAGCTTTGAGTGCCCTGTTTCATGCATCGAACTCGGACTGGTCATGTAGTTCACATTTGGTAATATACATGTTTCAGTGCTATTCTCTCAAATCATCCCACCCTCCCCTTCTCCCACAGAGTCCAAAAGTCTGTTCTTTACATCTGTATCTCTTTTGCTGTCTTGCTTACAGGGTTGTCATTACCATCTTTCTAAATTCCATACATATGTGTTAATATACTGTATTGGTGTTTTTCTTTCTGATTTACTTCACTCCATATAATAGGCTCCAGTTTCATGTGATGGTCTTTTGATGCGTCCACTTGGCTAGGCTGCAGCCCTCAGCTGTTCAAACACTAATCTAGGTATTGCTGTAAAGGTATTTAGTAAATACATTCGACATCCATAATCAGTTGACTTTTAGTGAGGGAAGTTATCCCAGATATTTTGGGTCAGCCTGATTCTAATCAGTGGGAAGGTCCTAAGAACAGACCTGATGCTTTCCTGATTAGGAAGAAATTCAGCCATTGTGCCCTTCCTCACAGTCTGCCCTACAGATTTTGGAGCTACCCTACAATCATACATGTCAATTCCTTGCAATCCATTAGTATCTCTCTGTATATACCCACCTTCTACTGGGTCTATGTCTCTAGTTGAACCCTAACTCATACAAACAGAACTCTCTCATCAACACAATCTCCAAACTGCAAACAGACGTGCCCCATATTTATCTTCATGTGCTCTCCTGTCTCACAAAAGAGGAAATGTCTTTTCTCCTTTAAAAAGTCAGTTTCTCCACAGCACTCTGGGTCCCATCTCCTTTTGCTTCCTCAAAGGCCTTGCTCCATTAGTTATCTCTTCCCTCTTCTGTATCTTCACTGTTTCCTTTTCTACCAGATTCTCCCCATCAGGCTCTAGTATGAGTTGAAAGCTTGCATACAGGTAGGTGGTTTATCTAGAAGTGATCTCAGGGTTGGGGACAGAGGGGCAAAACATGGGAAGTAATACATAGATGCCTGCTTTCTTTAAACCACTTTTAAAGGTACCTGACGTTCAGCCTCATGGGTCCTTCTCGATAGACTTATGAAATATGTCTCAAAGTCATCCACCCAGGGGAAAAAAGGGAATAAAGGCATCAGCTCCCATTACCCGCTGGTCAATCCTGGCATATTATCTTCAGTGGATTCTGGGTTACATAGGCATGAAAACCAAAAAGTTTCCCTCAGGAGTTCCCAGCCACAAAGTAAAGAAGCCCCAGAGTAGGAGGGGCCCAAGGCAAGGCACTGTCAAGTAAAACCAATGGGAACCAGACTGACTCTGCTTAGAGCTTACCAAGGCAGTGGCTGGGGTGAAAAATGGAGCCAAGATTTGAAGTGACATAAAAGAGGTGCCCAATACAGTTCCCTTCTGTATTATTTAATCTCCTCATGTCCCCTCATAGTCACACTTCTTGGAAGATTTCTGTCCATATGGTATCCACTCTCTCACTTCCTGTTGCTGCTGTTGCTTCAGTTGTGTCCAACTCTGTGCGACCCCATAGACGGCATCCCACTACGCTCCCCCATCCCTGGGATTCTCCAGGCAAGAACACTGAAGTGGGTTGCCATTTCTTTCTCCAATGCATGAAAGTGAAAAGTGAAAGTGAAGTCTCTCAGTCGTGTCCGACTCTTAGCGACCTCACGGACCACAGCCTACCAGGCTCCTCCGTCCATGGGATTTTCCAGGCAAGAGTACTGGAGTGGGTGCCATTGCCTTCTGCGCTCTCACTTCCTACTCACAATTAATTCTACTGTAAACTGGCTTTGTTCACTCCTTTACCTCCCACACTGTTCTTCTCAAGGTCCTTAATGAACTCCATGTTGCCAAATCCAATGGAGATTTTTCAGTCTTATTTTACTCAATATCTCAGTATCATTTGACACAGTTAGCAGCCACTTTCTTTGCAAAACATTCTCCTCTCTCTCTCCTGTTTTTTTAACCAAAGAGCATCCTTTTATTACATTATGTTTATGGGAACTGCATGGAGACACAAATTTCAGGAAGTTTCCAGTTCAAAAACCTCAGGATTTCACCCAATATAACAAATATATGTGGCGGTGGTGGTACAGTTGCTAAGCCATGTCCAGCCTTTGCAATCCCATGGACTCTAGTCTGCCAGGCTCCTCTGTCCATTGGAATTCCCAGGCAAGCATACTGGAGTGGGTTGCCATTTCCTTCACCAACATTCTCCTCTCTTGATTTTAATGCCACCACACTTCTAGGATTTTCCTCCTAGGCTCTCCTTCTCTTTCCAAGCTTCTCCCTTCCCTAACACTGGATGTCCTCAGGGCTTCACCCTGGGGCCTCTTCTATTCTCACTAGATACTCTCCTTCTTGGTTACCTCATAAATTCTAATAAATTTAAATATATTTTCTGTTCTTTATACTCCAGATTGATTGCTCTTTCAATTGTAGACCCATATAACCAACTTGTACACAACTACAGAGGGATCTTGCATGTCCAACATAGAACTCCTGATCTTTTCTTGAAAATGTGATTTCCTGCCAACCTGTGCTACTCAGTAATGGTAGCATTTAGCATAATGGTACTCAGCATTTATCTACTGTAACACCAAGTTCTATTTATTCTACCATTAAAATAGCTCTCAAATCCACTCACTTCTCCCCATCTTCACTACCACTTCCTTGTCCCAGCCACTTCTCATCTGAACTCAGACAAATCCTCCTAATGGTTTTTCTAGCACCCATTCTTGTTCTGATTACAACCCTTTCTCCTGATAGTAGCCAAAGACATTGTTTTATAATGTCAGTCAAATAATTTTACTTCCCAGCACAAAACCCTCAACAGATGATAGGTTGTCTGTGGGCTAAAATCTAAGATTAGAAACAAGACCTACAGAGCATATAATGCCCTGGCCTCCACGTGTTTCTCTGGCCCCATTTTGTACCCCAGTCTCTTTGCTCATATGTGCACCCATACCAATGTTCTTTCATTTTCTCAGAGAAACTAGGCCCTTTTGCTCTTTGGGTCTGTTGCACATGCTATTCCTGTGGACTGAAATGCTCTTCTCCCAGTCTCTGAAGAAATAGCATTCTTTGGGTCTCAACTCAAGTATCTCTTTGTTAAAAAGCCTACAATGGTCTACCTCTTTATAGTTCAGCAACATGCATTTTTTTCCTCAAGGAACTCATCACAGTTTGTATCCATATCTTTATTTATGTGACCGTTTGTTCTTGTCTCCTCCCCCTTCCACTGGGACAGGAGCAACATCTAAGCACTTCTTTACAGTATACTTGGTGCCTTGCACAGTGGTTGAGACTCTAAAAACATTAACTGAATAAGTGAAGGAAAGGAAAGGGAGAAGAAAGAAGAAAGTATTTATTATAATCTTGTAGGGAAATTACATTTTATTGTGAGTCTGAAATACTCTAGCTTCAGCCACATCTTCCCCATTGAGATAACTGTGTACTGAACACAGCCCTTGTGGTATGGACATTTAGTCTGTTTCTTTAAGCCTTTCCATCCACATTCTACCTTCCCATTCTCCAGCAATGGATACTCAGATGACCTCCAAGTTTCCTATCATCATTAACTATTGTCAGCATTTAAAATGATAGTTTTGAAATGTCTCAATATGTTCCTAATAAACTTGAGTTTGAGTGAGTCATAAGCTACCAGAAAGTTTTGAAGGATATCTTTCATAATAACTTAAGTACCTAAATTCAGTATTTCCTGCAAGCTCCAAAATACAGTATTTACAGGCTTTTAGAGAAAATACATGCATTTTTAAAAAGATACGTGATTTCCAATATGGTATATGACAAAAGAAATTGATTAAATATGTAAGCTGAGTTAGCAACTTGATCAACTGAAGAAAATGCTTAACCAGGGTGGCCCCTTCCCATTGGATAACCAACACTCCTTAAGAAGACAGTATACCAAACACTTACTTAATTTCTCAAGTCATAAACCTAGGAGTTATCCTTGATTCATACATGATATTTTTATTTCATCATCTGGGGCAAATCCTAGTCACTTAACATTTCTGTCTTGACGTTATTATGACTTTCTTCACACAACCTCTGAACTATAATGACTGACAGGTTCAAAAGGAAAACAGCCATAAAATTATCAGAGAATTTTGGTTTTCTGCCAATTCTATGGACGTGCAGATATTTCACAATAGTTATTTCCAGATATCACTCATTGTGTTCCTCACTTTGCCCATATCCTCTCAAATCCCTTCGAATTCATTCTCCACACAGCAGCTAGGATGATCACTTTAAAACTTGAATTTAATTCTGTTACACTGCTTAAAAAAACCCGCATCAGCTTCTCAATCAAAATCTGTAACCTGAGAGCTCGCCCCCCGAGCACTGGCCCTGCCTGCTCTGTGTCTCATCTAACTCCTCCCTTGCTCTTCATCCACCTCTGTTCTCCCACTGCACACTAGATTCCCAGTTCCTCAAATGCACCAGAGCCACCCACCCCCTGCTCTCTCTGCCTGGAAGGCTCTTCTCAATTTCTCCTCCCGGACACCCCCACTCCTACCCCACCCCCACTCCTGATCTCAGAGCAAGGATCAGTTCCTCAGGGAAAGACTCCCCTGGCCTCCCATTAACTGTGATCAAATACCATTGTACCTCTGCTTTGGAGTACTTAAAACAGTTGCCAATTATATACAGTTCTGTGAGGCTCTTTAACTAGCTCCTGATCATCCCTGTTAGACCAGAGGATTCAAGATCTGGGACTTAGGTCTAATTACCACCAGAGAGTCAGTGCTCAGAAAATAGTTTAAATGGATAAATATATGAATCATTAGGTAATTCATATTTTAAAGTGTTCTATTTACTGTGACCAAAAGCCCAATTCCAGTTGAAAAATGTGAATTATTTGTATTTATCCCCCAAGCTTTATGTTTTCTTATTTACTGGGCTCTTTTACTTCTTATGCACAGATTTGGGTTTGTATAACTGTTATTGGACATGTAGTGTGGACGTGGATACAGAGGGATTGGTGATAACAGCCAGCCTGGAGGGCCTGGTGAGAGTGAATCCCAGTGGACATTAGATAGAGAGAAGATGAGGATTTCAGTCACTTTAATGGTTCAATCACGTGGGTCTATCTTCCAAAAGTCAGAAAAACCAGAGCTGGATTGATATTTAAGGGTACAGCCATTTGGGTTCTGCCTAGTTCAAGGAGAAGGCAATGGCACCCCACTCCAGGACTCTTGCCTGGAAAATCCCATGGATGGAGAAGCCTGGTAGGTTGCAGTCCATGGGGTCGCTGAGGGTCGGACACGACTGAGCAACTTCACTTTCACTTTTCACTTTCATGCATTGGAGAAGGAAATGGCAACCCACTCCAGGACTCTTGCCTGGAAAATCCCATGGATGGAGAAGCCTGGTAGGTTGCAGTCCATGGGGTCGCTGAGGGTCGGACACGACTGAGCAACTTCACTTTCACTTTTCACTTTCATGCATTGGAGAAGGAAATGGCAACCCACTCCAGCATTCTTGCCTGGAGAATCCCAGGGATGGGGGAGCCTGGTGGGCTGCCGTCTCTGGGGTCGCACAGAGTCGGACACGACTGAAGTGACTTAGCAGTAGCAGCTAGTTTATGAATACTGGAAATGGCACAACAGATGTGGCAAACCAAAACTCATCCTCATCTGCATATGGCAACACTGACCTCAATCCAGAGCCAAAGCATCCACTGTGAGATCGAGTTAGTCAAATTCTCTCTCTCAGGGATTTGAAAGCAAGGAATAGAAAATCAAAGAAACTTGGAATTACCAGTATTAAGTTCATGAATTAGCAGTGGACCCAAGGGCCATTTATTTTCATGATTGTTCAACTGTTGATTTTGTGAGATGTCTCTGTAACCTTCTAATAAAATTTCCCTCCTTTTTTGTAGCCAGTCAAAGCTGGTTTCTGTTATTAGCAACTCCAAGAGCCCCATAACTACAAATATAGACAAGATACCTCTGTGCAGATCATAGCTGAAACTACAAATGTGGGGAGATCATTGTACAAATTATAAGAGGGAGAGAGGGAGACTGAGGGTGAGATAGTGAGACTGAAAGAAAGAAATAGGGAGAAAGTATAAGTAAGAAGGAGAGTAGGGCCAAGGGCAAGACAAGAGCCAAAGTGGGAGCGTGAAAAGTGTGAAGAGCAAGTGAGAGTGAGACAGAGACAGAAACATGAGAGGATGAGGGGGGAATAGTGGAAGATTACAGTAAGAGAAATGTACAGGACTTGGAGATCCCAGTAGGAAGGGTGTAGACTGAAAAGTTTTCTTGGGGCTAAAGTCACATAAAGGCCCTAACTTAGGAAATGAGCCAGGAAGGATAGATAGATAGGTAGATAGACAGACAGATTGATGATAGATAGACAGATAAAACATTTAGTATGGAAAAACATCAATTTAAAAATGGAGACATACTAAGTGAAGTAAGCCAAATAATATATGATATCACTTATATGTGGAATCTCAAAAAATGATACTAATGATCTTATTTATAAAACAGAAATATACCACAGACTTAGAAAGCAAAGTTATGGTTATTACCAAAGGGGAAGGGGAGAGGGATAAATTAGCAGGTTGGGATTAACATATACACACTGCTATATATAAAATATATAACCAACAAGGACCTATTCTATAGCACAGGGAACTATACTCAATATGTTGTAATAATCTATAAGGGAAAAGAATCTGAAAAAGAATATTATATATGTATATATATATATAACTGAATATAAGCTTCCAATAAATTTAGTTCAGTTATAATGCATATATATATACACACACACATATATATATGAATAACTTTGTGGTATACCTGTAACTAACACAACATTGTAAATAATTATACCTTAATTTTTTTTTAAATGGGGGAAAAAAATCAGCCTGCAGTAATTCTGACAGAGTGATCCACCACACCCAAGGAACTATGAATGGGAAAATATTCGCACTCATAAATGTGACCATAGATCAGAATAAATTTGTTTGAAGGCTAGGATGACAGAGGCTTCATAAATCCTGAGAAACGTGGTGCAGACACACAAGTGCTCGCTTGCTCCTTTTCAGACAAAGATGATGTCTAGACTAATGATTTCCTACTTGAAAATCCACTGGCTTTACAGGAAGAGATAGCTCTGGTCAAGTTTATAAAGTAGATTTTTGGGGCCACTTTTGACCTTCCAAGGAGAGTGAAAAAGCTGGCTTAAAATTCAACATTCAAAAAATGAAGATCATGGCATCCAGTCCCATCCCTTCATGGCAAATAGATGGGGAAACAATAGAAACAGTGACAGACTTTATTTTCTTGGGCTCCAAAATCACTGCAGATGGTGACTGCAGCCATGAAATAAAAAGACGCTTGCTCCTTGGAAGAAAAGCTATGATCAACCTAGACAGCATATTAAAAAGCAGAGACATTACTTTGCCAACAAAGGTCCGTCTAATCAAAGCTATGGTTTTTCCAGTGTTCATGCATGGATGTGAGAGTTGGACCATAAAGAAAGCTGAGCACTGAAGAACTGATACTTTTGAACTGTGGAGTTGGAGAAGACTCTTGAGAGTCCCTTGGACTACAAGGAGATCAAAGCAGTCAGTCCTGAATATTCACTGGAAGGACTGATGCTGGAGCTGAAGCTCCAATACTTTGGCCACCTCATGTGAAGAGTTGACTCATTGGAAAAGACCCTGATGCTGGGAAAGATTGAAGGTGGGAGGAGAAGGGGATGACAGAGGATGAGATGGTTGGATGGCATGACCAACTAGATGGACATGGGTTTGAGCAAGCTCTGGGAGTTGGTGATAGACAGGGAAGACTGGTGTGCTGCAGTCCATGGGGTCACAAAGAGTCGACACAACTGAGTGACTAAACTGAAAGTAAGATTAAATTTTCATAATAGCTTTATGAAAAGAATAAAGTTTTATTATTTTTATTATTCATCATACATTATAGCATTTCACAGGTAGTATATAAAAAACCTTTTTGCTTACTTAGGCTGATTCAGTCAACAATGCCTTATAAGCCTGAGGTATGACTGGAACTGAGCAGGACAGTACTCACAGATGACAGGGGTCTCCTGTTCTGGGAGGCACTGCCCACATGCCCTGCCTTGTCTTGCACCTGCTTTCATCACACTCTGAGTTTCTGCACTCTGGAGCTCTTCTGTCTCCCTTAGAAAATCTGTCACTTGCTCTCTCTGTCTGGTGCACTGTATCCCAGACCCCCATCCCCTCCTTGTTTAGCTTCCCTCCTGACATGTTTTCATAGCGGAGGAGTTCCTTTCCTTCAGAGCATTCCCCTCAAGTTATGATACACGCTAATTGGTAAGATTATCTGATTGATGCTGTCTCTAAAGCATCTAGACTGAAGGCTTTATGAGGGCAAGGACTATGTGCTTTTTTGCTAAATTTCATCCCCAGGGTCTAGCAAAAAGCCTGGCACACAGTAGGTGTTCAATAAACATTTGTTAGTGAATGGATAAAGCTAAGTGATTGCTGTTATCTTTTAACCTCAGTATGCCATTTCTAAAAGGACCAGACAGGCATTTATTCTGGCCAAGAACACTCAGGAGATTGGCATCCTTGTTGTGGTCACTGGTTCTTCCCCTTCCTTCCTGCTGTATCCACTCAGGATCCTGAGAGAATGCTGATTCTCTACCATTTCTCACATCTGCCCCCCCTGCACTCCCTTCTCAAGGTCCCTGTCCCAGTAACACCATCACATGGATGACTGAAAAACCTGTTCCCTTATTGTCTTTGTCCTCCTTGAATCGCACACCTCCATGGAGTTATTCTGCTCAAACTCAGCCTGGGTTTCCAGTTTGAGGTGGGGGTCCCACTGGTCCCTTTTGCAGCTTCTTCCAAGCATTGATCAAAACAGTGGCTCTCCACCTTATATATCTAGAATCACCCATGGAGCTCTGTATATTATACAGTTACAATCCAGACACAGGTGGATGGAACATAGCCTATCCTGTTTGTAGCCCAACTGACTTCATCTATCTGAATAAAAGGTACAGGAAGGTATTTCAAATCAGTCCCCTTGATAGGCCACAGATTCAGACAGCCAGTCACATACCCACAAGGAAGCACATCAGCCCCTCCCTGACTCACTGCTCTCGATCTCTGTTGTTATTGTTCCTCAGTCTGTGTCACCATCTGGCAGACATGGAAAACCCCAAAAAAGAACTGGGCCAGAAGTAAAGCAGGAGGTGTGTTCTAAAGTTAGTATGTGGCTTCCTAAGAAAAGAGGTCCCCACAAGGAAAGCACTATGGTTGGACAATGACGAAAGACAGCACAGTGAGAGTGATGCTGGAAGAATTTTTTAAAAATACATGTGGACCATGGGAATATGAGAGGGTCAGGCAAATAGAACTATAAGCAAAACCACATGACGAGAAAACCTGGACTTTGGAGATTGGACTGGGAGATGGGAATGTTTACAACAGTGCCACAGAGGAGGATTTGAGAAAAGTAACCACCGATCATCCATATTACCCAAGAGTGGGGCCAGTGAGGGGCTTCCCTGGTGGTTGAGATGGTAAAGAATCCTCCTGCAATGTGGGAGACCTGGGTTCTCGATCTCTGGGTCAGTCAGTTTGACTGTATTTGAAATGGGAAAAGAGAAAGAAATCATGTAAACCAAAGCCACAGAACAACAAAACAGAGGTCTGACCAAAAACTAATACGGGGAAAAGGGCAAGGGAGAATCATTTTGGAAATATAGAAGAAAAGCAAGCCTCTCCAAAAAATGATCTCCTGCAAAATACAAAAGAAAATTTTAGAAAACTATTTTCTAAGATGTAAAATGACTTACCTCCATAGGGAAAGCTATAAGAAGATCATCTGGCATAAACAGACTACAGAATAAGTAAAAAGGATGATGAGAGGTAAGAAAAGATCGCCAAAAAAAAAAAAAATCTGAAAATGTAAAAGCAAAATTCTAATCTTCATTGATGGCAATAAGGAACAAGATGGACACAGTTGGAAACTGGGTCAGCAAGCTTGAGCATTTTTCACACAAAGCAGAAAAAGTTTGCTGATGCCCAAACCCCATTCCTGAAAATTAGAGTTTAACTGACCCAGAGTGGAGCCCAAGCATATTTTTTATTGTTTATATTTTATTTCATTTTTAATCCTGATATCCAGGCCACATCACAGACCAATTAAATCAGAATTGCTGGGAATGAGACCCAGGGATCAGTATTTTTAAAGCTCCCAGGAAATGACAATATGCACCAAAATTGAGAATGACAGCTCTGGAGTCATTAAAAAAATCTGCAGTCATACAAAAATCTGTAACCTGAGGATTTCAAAGTTATTTTTCTTTCATGAAAACAATAAGAGACATAGTCAGGCATGCAACTTCTTACAAAAATACCAATATCTTCTAGAAGAAATACTGTAAGGCATCCTCAACTGACCAAAACACGAAGCAAAAAAAGGAACTAAAAACTAGTAAAGTCATGGTATAAAAGATAAGGATTCAGCTTACAATATCAATATTGTTCCTGAAAGAGAATAATAAAATTTAAGAGCATAATTAAAAAATAAGTGCCCATTTTATATTATTAATGACTGAAAAGTGAGGGTAGAGTAAAAACTGTATTATACACATACATGAATAAACATATATACATGTACACATATATATGTGTACTTATGCATGGGAAAACAGTGGAAACAGTGTCAGACTTTATTTTTCTGGGCTCCAAAGTCACTACAGATGGTGACTGCAGCCATGAAATTAAAAGACGCTTACTCCTTGGAAGGAAAGTTATGACCAACCTAGACAGCATATTGAAAAGCAGAGACATTACTTTGTCAACAAAAGTCCGTCTAGTCAAGGCTATGGTTTTTCCAGTAATCATGTATGGATGTGAGAGTTGGCCTATAAAGAAAGCTGAGCGCCGAAGAATTGATGCTTTTGAACTGTGGTGTTGGAGAAGACTCTTGAGAGTCCCTTGGACTGCAAGGAGATCCAACCAGTCCATTCTGAAGGACATCAGTCCTGGGATTTCTTTGGAAGGAATGATGCTGAAGCTGAAACTCCAGTACTTTGGCCACCTCATGCGAAGAGTTGACTCATTGGAAAAGACTCTGATGCTGGGAGGGATTGGGGGCAGGAGGAGAAGGGGGCGACAGAAGATGAGATGGCTGGATGGCATTACTGACTCAATGGACGTGAGTCTGAGTGAACTCTGGGAGTTGGTGATGGACAGGGAGGCCTGGTGTGCTGCGATTCATGGGGTCACAAAGAGTCGGACACGACTAAGTGACTGATCTGATCTGATCTGATGTATACACATGAAAAAGACAGTTTAAGCAAAATAAAATTATTAAGGCATTTATAAAATTTCTTGAAGTCCCACAATTCTGAGTCAATTTTGTAACCAGCTACCTGGTTGTACTATTAGAAATAACAGTGTGATAAGTATGTTTCCCTCTGTGAAATAGAGTACCTGTTTTTAAAATATTTTGAGTCACATTTAATCCTTTACATACCCAGCACAAAAAGAGGAGAGGACTCCCTTCCTACCTTTGCATAAAGTCTGTTTTGATCACTGCTAGCTATGGTTGTTGCTGCAAACATACATGGTCTGTTCAAGAGCCACCATTCATTCTGACCACTTTCCTCCTCACCTCAAGTGTAGCCATGCTACATATTTACTCATGTCCTCTGAAATTAAGAGCTTAAGTCTGGGTAACCAATGTAACTTTCTACTTCCTGGAATCCAGCTACTGTAGGCAGGTTCTGGCCCTTTTCAGTTCTTGAAGTTGTAACCATATTGATTGGCCTTTATCCTCAAAACATAAGGATCAGGGGACTTCTGTCCCTAAGTTAAACGTAGGTCATGGGATATAATGACATATAATTCCCATTGCAACAACTAGAAAGAGCCAGCTAGATTATAAAAGTTACATTTTTAAGGGCCTCAGGGAATAAGTTTGGAGAAGGAAATGGCAACCCACTCCAGTGTTCTTGCCTGGAAAATTCCAGGGATGTCAGAGCCTGGTGGGCTGTCGTCTATGGGGTCGCACAGAGTCGGACACGACTGAAGCGACTTAGCAGCAGCAGCAGGGAATAAGTTAGCAATGAGGGCTATATGAACTACATTTGTTTTCTTCTTTGGGGATAGCCAACAATTCTGGTCATGGACTGAGAATTAAACTTGACTTGTAAAGAATTTTCTTGAGAAAAGAGAAACTGGAGAGGTTTTTGGTAATCTCATGGGGCTGGCAAGAGAAACTAAAAACTTGAGAAGTGCTAAACACAACTGGTTTTCCCCATAGGACATCTTCGGAGTTCAGGGACTATGCAAAGACGGCTGGGAAGTTTGGCAGAAGAATTCCAAAAGGCATAATACAATCTCCTCTAGATTCATAGTGCTAAGAGGAAAAAGTCCAACCAGAGAAAGAGGTCCTCCCATTCAAACACATAACCAGGTACCCCTTGGGACATCTTTTAGGTTTCAAAGTTGAGACAGGACAAGGAGAGAAAGGTAAAGAGCTAAGTTTAAAACTGCAAAGTACAGCACTAAATTTCCCACTCCCAGGACTGAGAAGACAGAGATCCTGTAGGCTCTAATCAAAAGCCCAGATGGACTATGTTTGACGAACAGGGAAAAATGAGAAGTAGACTAAAGTCTTTCAAAAGTAACCCCTACCCCTCTCAAAGATAAATTCTTCATTCTATTGCCTAACAGGGAAAGTGTAAATCCTTTCCAGTGTGGGGCATCATCTAGAGCCTCTGCAGTGCTTTTTACAATGTCTGACAAAACATTACAAGACATGCAAAAAAATAGCAAAAGATGATTGATAATCATCATCAAGAAAAGATAAATAATAGAACCAAACCTACAGATAATTCAAACAGTGAAGCTAACAGACAAGGATTCTAATTGATGAATATATTACAGGAAATAGAAGAAAAGTGAGAAAATGGATGAAAGGATAAGGAATATTAACAGAGATAGGGATTCCATGTAAAAAAGAAAAATTAGATGGGCAAAATACTGAAGTTGAGAACACATTTAGCAGCAGACTCAACAGAGAAGACAAGATTATTAGACTCTAAGATAGTACAATAGAAAATATGCAAATTCAAGCATGGGTACAAAGCATGTATAACAATAAAACAGAGCATTAGAGACACATGAAACAAAGTTAAAAGGTCTACCATATTTCAACAAAGCATTAGAAGATGAGGAGAAATAAACTGAAGCAGAAATAATCTTTGAAGAAATAATGGCCAAGACTTTTCCAAAGTTGATGATATCATCTCCCAAATCCAAGAGAAGCTCAGAAAATTCTAAGCAGGACTAAAACAAGCAAGTGAACAAACCATACATAGGCATATTTTTGTCCATGTCTAATAGTCAAGGATTGAGAGAAAATTTTAAAAGCAGCCAGGGGAAAAAATACATTAGCTTCAAATGAGCAACAGTAGGGCTAATGGTTGACTTTTTAACATGTTATAGAAGCTAAAAGATAGTGCTCTCAAAGTGCACTTAATAAAAAGATAGCATTCTCAAAGTGCTAAAATAAAACGTTGTCAACGTAGAATTCCACATTCATTTGAAATATCATCAAAAATGAAAGCAAAATAAAGAAACTTTCAGAAAAATCAAAGTGAGAGACATGTTTACCAGTAGATCCATACTGCTGAAACAATGAGAGGTAATGAACATTTGAAAGCACAGGACTGAAAGAGGAAATGAAAAGCATCAGAAGGTGTAAATATGTGGGCAAACACGAAATACTTTTGACTGCTTCATGTAACAATAATAATAATGTCTTGTGGGATTTATAACATGTAAATAAAATACATGACAATAATAGCTCAAAGGTTAGGATGGACTGTACTAAATCGAGGACGAAAAGGGAAAAATGAGAAGTAGACTGTCTACTTCTCATTTTTAATTATTATGAGAGCATATTATAATCTCCAGAGAAATGTCAAAAGAAAACCACAATAATTTATGACTAGCCATCTATTAAATGAGTAGAGAAATGAAGTCATAAAATACACTTGGTTAATCCAAAAGGAGGAATGAAGAACAAAGAAAAGATGAACAAAATAAATAATAAAACGGTAGGCTTAAACCCAACTATATCAATTATTCCATCTAATATAAATGAACTAAATAAGTTTTTAAAAATAGATTATTAGTTTGAATAAATTAAAACCCCATAACTGTGTGTTGTCAAAAACAGAATCACTTTAAATACAGAGATACAGAAAGGCCTTAATGGAAGTCTTAACTTTTTTTTCAAAAAATTAAATCATGTAGAATATATTCTCTGATTACAAAGGAATTAAAATATAGTTAATAACAGAAAATAATTAGAAAACCCCCCAAATATTTGAAAATTATGTAATGAACTTCTAAATAACTCAAAAATACGAAATAAATTAGAAAATATTATGAACTGAATGATAATGAAAGTGATTTACTTAACAGTGATGCCATAAAGGAAACTTATAGGTCCAAATGCATTGTGCATATTGGGTGAAGGGAAGGGAGGTCAGGGAAGGAAAGAGAAGAGAAATATTGAAAAGCAACAAACTTAATTCTCATGTCAGGCAAGTTAAATCCAAAGAAAATAGAAAAACAGGAAATATTATGAGTAGAAATCAATGAAATAGATTAAGAACATGTAACAGGTCTAGTCAAGGCTGTGGTTTTTCCAGTGGTCATGTATGGATGTGAGAGTTGGACTGTGAAGAAAGCTGAGCACTGAAGAATTGATGCTTTTGAACTGTGGTGTTGGAGAAGACTCTTGAGAGTCCCTTGGACTGCAAGGAGGTCCAACCAGTCCATCCTAAAGGAGATCAGCCCTGGGTGTTCTTTGGAAGGAATGATGCTAAAGCTGAAACTCCAGTACTTTGGCCACCTGATGCGAAGAGTTGACTCATTGGAAAAGACTGTGATGCTGGGAGGGATTGGGGCCAGGAGGAGAAGGGGACGACAGAGGATGAGATGGCTGGATGGCATCACCGAGTCAATGGACGTGAGTTTGAGTGAACTCCGGGAGTTGGTGATGGACAGGGAGGCCTGGCGTGCTGCAGTTCATGCGGTTGCAAAGAGTCGGACATGATTGAGCAACTGAACTGAACTGAACTAAAGTGAACAGGAAATAAACAAAGCCAAAAGTTGGTTCTTAATGCAAGTGATAAACCCTTAACAAAATTAATCAAGAACAAAAGGGAAAACAGAAATGACCAACACTAGGAATCAAAGCACTCCAGTACTCTTGCCTGGAAAATCCCATGGACGGAGGAGCCTGGCGGGCTGCAGTCCATGGGGTCGCTGAGGCAAAGAGACCATCACTACAGACATTTAATAGAGAAGAGAATAATGAACACCCTTATGTAACTTTATTTTTAAAATTTAGATGAAATGGATAAAATGTTTTTTAGTTACCAAAATGGACACTAGAAACCATTTAAAATCTAAACAGTTCTGAATCAATTAAAGAAATTAAATCCTTAATATATCAAATTGTTTTAAGAAATAGAATAGTTCTATACCTGCTAAAAAGATTGAAATAATTTTAAAATCTTTCAGTCTCAAAGATTGGACAGAGATGAAAAGACCAAGGACAGGGGCTGGTAGGGGAGGAAGAGCCTAGGTAAACGTTTGACACAGAAGCCTAGTGAAGAACATGGCTCAGGAAAGAGGGGTGGCCAACCACATCAAGTGCGGCTGAGAAATCAGCTGAGACGTGGGGAGGGAACTATTGATCCTGGTAAGACCTGTTCAGTGGTGTAGTGGAGATGAAAACCCACTGGAATGAGCTGAGGAGAGATGGAGAAACATAGACCCGGAGTCAGCTAACAGTTTCAAATTTTTTCAGTGAAGGCAAACAGGGAACACAGCAGTTGCTAAAGGGAATGTGGAATCATGTTTTTCTAAGATGGGTGATATTAAGTCAAGGTCCAGTAGAGAGAGTTCATGGGGTCGCTAGGAGTCGGACACGACTGAGCGACTTCATTTTCATTTTTCACTTTCACGCATTGGAGAAGGAAATGGCGACCCACTCCAGTGTTCTTGCCTGGAGAATCCCAGGGACAGAGGAGCCTGGTGGGCTGCCGTCTCTGGGGTCGCACAGAGTCGGACACGACTGAAGCGACTTAGCAGCAGCAGCAGCAGAGAGGGGGAAGTCAATGATACACAAGAGGAAGGAGACAACTGCAGGGGCTGATAGCAGGTGAGAGTGCATGATCCAGGACATACACGCACTTCTCTGCAAGAAAGCCTCTTCATGGTCCATACAGAACTGGCTCAGTAAAGAGACGGAAAGACTTTTCATGGTCTATACAGAACTGGCTCAGTAAAGACACTGAAAGACTCTTCATGGTCCATACAGAATTGGCTCAGTAAAGGTAGAAACAGAAAGCAACATTGTTCTTGCCCATCACCATCCTGTGAAACTAATTTTTCAACTTGTGCTGCCCTGCTCCTGGGTACAACCTCCAGAATATCTCATGGCTTTTTCAGTTACTTTTGACAACAACAACATCAAAAACCCACGGATTGCGTTTAACACCCAGGACATTATTGAAACTCCAAAATTTATTTAATTTTAAGTTTCTCCCAACTGCCAGCTCTGGCCTGCCCCACACTAGGAAATTATCAGTGAGGGAAGGGAAAGGAGAGAATGTTTCCCTGTTCTTGCTTGTTCTGCCTCATATATTAGCCTGACCTGCAGGTGTTTGGTCTTTCCTGGGTTGAAGCCTGGTAGGAAGGAAAAGAAGAGGGAAGAAAGGCCTTATTTGATTGGTGACTTACAATTTGGCATCAGTGCCCTTTCAGGGTACAGAATTGAAATGCTATTTCTCTCTCTTCTAAAGCATTTTTGTGGATCCTTCAAAGATTCCCCATAGATAAGTTTCCCAACGACAATAGCTGGACTCCTCCACATGGTTTTTTGATGCCACCTCCATTTCTTGGGGGTCACTTTCCCCCTCCAAGCAGTCTTCTTGAATAGAGTCCATTACTAAATGACCCAGCCCAGTCCATGGGATCCTTATCTGACCAAGCAGAAATGCCCTTGCCCCACTGAACTCTGGAAATATAGCTCATGACCAACCAAACTCTACCCCATGGATCCAGACCAGCCAGCTAGAGACAGTCTGTCCTCTTCAGACTTTATAGGTATTCCGTCACACTCCAAGGTACACATGACAACTTCTCTGTGTCTCTAAAGACTTCCTTAGTGGGTTTGAAATGGCAGAAACATTCCCTCTTCCATCCACTCCCTGCCTGCAATAACTTTCTCCAAAGATACTCTTAATCCTGGAGTCTTTATCCCTTTCATTCTGTCACTTGGAGGTGAGTCATGGGCTAATGACAGCAGAACAGGAGTCAGTCTCTAAGCATATTCTGCAAAGGTGGCCTAAAATCTCTCTTTAGGATCCTGGAATATTTGGTTCTCAGACTTATGGACTGTGCCAAAACTCTGAGACCAAAAGGGCTCCATTTTAACATTCCACAGGGAATACATAAAAAGAACCAGGAGTGCACAGACAGTGTGGCCAGCTGAGTGGCCAGACTCAGCCAATATTGCATTTGAGTCCCACAGATTCTCCATTCCAACACCACACATATCCCTCTTTCTAAGCATTCATCTCTCTTTGTACTTTAGAGCAACAGGAGTAGGAGAAAGCAGGGTGACCATATCCCACTACAAAGGCTATTCACCACTCAGAGGCAGGCTGAGGGCCAAGTCAGGATTGAAATGGAGGCCATATTTCATCATGTCCCCCAGTCTGGGGCTGTGTTATCCCTGAGGGGCACTTGTTTTATTTAATTTGCAGGAAGTTGGTTAGCAGAGGCCCTGGAAGAAGCTACAAAAGCATAGGAGTAACCACTAGCACAAAATGAATTATAGTAACTCTGGGGTAGAAGAGAGAGCACTACCATAGAGTGTAACTTTTATCTTTATTCAACATGATGGTAGGACTTGATAGAGGAAATACAGAAGCAACACTGACTGGAGACTGAGGATAAGAGGCAAGCAAAGAGAGGGTCTAATAAGAAGCAATGAGCAATCTTTAAACTGAATTAAAACATTCATGAGTTGCAGTCAATTTAATTCAAATACAGAGATAAGCCATGTAAAATTTCTTTCTCTCATTTTGAAATATTACTTTGCCTTGGTCTATGTTCTTAAACGTTTAAATGTTACAGACATGGTTCCAAGCTCCTTTGCATTCACAGGATTCCAGACTCTGCCCAGGGGTTTAGCAATGCAATCTGAGCACACCCTTCCTCTCCTCTGCCTGGAATGTTTGACTCTCTGAGCTCAGCCAAAGACCTGGCTGGGGAGGTGGCTCAGCCATGACTGATGTCTCTGTCGACATGAATGGTGGATAATGGTTGTTTGCACCTCCCTTAGGTTAATACTCAGAAAGGAATATAAATCTAGGGAGCTCTAGGAAGGGGGCTTCTGCCTGTAATAATGGTATTTGCTATTGCTATTGCTAAGTCACTTCAGTTGTGTCCGACTCTGTGCGACCCCATAGACGGCAGCCCACCAGGCTTCCTCATCCCTGGGATTCTCCAGGCAAGAACACTGGAGTGGGTTGCCATTTCCTTCTCCAATGCATGAAAGTGAAAAGTGAAAGTGAAGTTCAGTTGTGTCTGACCCTCAGCGACCCCGTGGACTGAAGCCTTCCAGGCTCCTCCATCCATGGGATTTTCCAGGCAAGAGTACTGGAGTGGGGTGCCATTGCCTTCTCTGAATAATGGTATACTACTCTGGTTATATTTTCTAAGTGTGCCTGGATTGGTGAGAGAGAAAGAGGAAAAAATGGGGTGAGAGGGGTTGTAAGGAGGTAGGGAAAAAGAGAGGGAGGTGGGGAGAGAAAGAAAGGAAAGGAGAGGAAAGGAGAGGAAGTGAGGGAATGGGAAGGGAGGGGAGGGGAGGGGAGGAGAGGGAAGCTATTGTGTGGCATTTAGTCACCTGAAAATTCTTAGACATAGTGTTGTCTTTTCTTGGATATAACACAAAACAAGTGTTATCCAAGTAAACACAGATTTTTTTAAAATTCTCACTTTAATTTTTTAAAATTGAGATATAACATGTAACACTGGGTATGTAAATGTATACAATATATAGATGTGATACATTTTGATATTGCAATATGATTACCACTACAGTGTTAGCAAACACCTCTGTCACAAACACAGAATTTAAAAATTCTACAAGCAAAATAAAACAAACATAAAAGTGCAAAATGAAACACTAAGGTTCAGTTCAGTTCAGTCTCTCAGTTGTGTCTGACTCTTTGCGACCCCATGAATCGCAGCACGCCAGGCCTCCCTGTCCATCACCAACTCCCGGAGTTCACTCAGACTCACGTCCATCGAGTCAGTGATGCCATCCAGCCATCTCA
>NW_011494681.1:1422875-1423179 GCF_000754665.1 Bison bison bison
AGTCAGGTAGGTTGATTCCTCCAGTTCCATTCTTCTTTCTCAAGATCGCTTTGGCTATTCGAGGTTTTTTGTTTTTCCATACAAATTGTGAAATTATTCACTTTAATTTTTAAAATTGAGATATAACATGTAACACTGGGTATGTAAATGTATACAATATATAGATGTGATACATTTTGATATTGCAATATGATTACCACTACAGTGTTAGCAAACACCTCTGTCACAAACACAGAATTTAAAAATTCTACAAGCAAAATAAAACAAACATAAAAGTGCAAAATGAAACACTAAGGTTCAGTTC
>NW_011494681.1:1423558-1426628 GCF_000754665.1 Bison bison bison
ATTTCTCCTGGCAATCTTGATTCCAGCTTGTGCTTCTTCCAGCCCAGAGTTTCTCATGATGTACTCTGCATAGAAGTTAAATAAGCAGGGCGACAATATACAGCCTTGACGGACTCCTTTTCCTATTTGGAATCAGTCTGTTGTTCCATGTCCAGTTCTAACTGTTGCTTCCTGACCTGCATACAGGTTTCTCAAGAGGCAGGTCAGGTGGTCTGGTATTCCCACCTCTTTCAGAATTTTCCGCACGTTAAGTACCTTCTTTATTAGCAAGTAAAAGTAGCCACGAAGATAGATACATTCTCCCCAGAGCTCACAGGCATTTAGTGTTTCATATGGCCCACTATTTATAAAGCTACCCAGTGGCATCTGGGCCTTAACCACTGCCCGGAACTGCTCAGCTTCCTCAGAGCCCCTCCCCTGGTAGCAGAGGCAGCAAGGTGCTTCCTCAATTTAGGAACAGGTTTTTTTTCCCATTTCCTCCTTTTCCGTATCCACACCAGATCCTGACAACTGAGGACAAAACCTCATGTTTTGTCCATGAGGCAACAAAACGTCTGCTCATGAGCCTCTGAGCAGATTTACGCTTGACAGGCTTGTTCCTAAATATTCATTCAGGGCAGCAGAGCCCTAAATCAGCTATGACAAGGGGAGGGATGGGCCTTGCAACCAGAAAGGAGACATGACTCGCCACCTGACACGTGGATTCTTGGCACTGCAGGGATGATAAACGTGAAGGGGCCAAGCTCCTTGCCTGGTATGAGAGTTTCCCCTGACAGGTTCTGCCTAGTGGGAGAACTGCTGGGTAGAAAAGAAACTGTGTTATTATTTTTGAGCAATATTGTGTATCTATATCCAGATAGATAAAATTGGTGTCGTAATTTATATTTTTATATTAGCACATTTATTATTGCTTATTTAGTGTTTTCCTCTATTTGAGTTTTTCTTTTTTCTTATTACTTTTTTGTATATTAGAAATATCAACCCTTTGATCTGCTATATAGGCTGCACATTCTCTCTCCACTTTTCATTTGTCCTTAAACTTTGTTCAGGGCAAATAATTTGCCATGCAGACATTTTAAATTTTCATGTGGTCAGATCTGTTGTTCTTTTAGAACTTCTTGGTGTTATACTGTGCTTAGAAAGGCCTTTTCTATCTCAACATGATAAAAATGCTCATCCTTCCAGGGTCTTCGTTGTTGATTTTGTGTGAATCTTTCACTCATCTAGAATCTGTTTACCACAGGGAAGAGTGAGTTTAGGGATCTAACTTTTTTTTCTTTTCAAATGTTTGAAAAGAGATCTTGCATATCCCTTCACCAATCTAAATGACTGAACAAGTGAATGAAAATAAGGTTTGGAGTTTGTCAAATATTCTCTCATTTTTGCCTTTGCTCTGGATACAGAGCAAAGAAGGGATTGAGAAGGGACTGCAGAGATTACACATCCCTCCTATTTTTGTCACTTCCTCTAAATAATAATTTAGAGGGGCTTCCTTTGTAGCTTAGTCAGTAAAGAATCTGCCTGCAATGCAGGAGACCTGGGTTCAATTCCTGGGTCAGGAAGATCCCCCAAAGAAGGAAATGGCAACCCACTTCAGTATTCTAGCCTGGAGAATCCCATGAACAGAGGAGCCTGGCAGGCTACAGTCCACGGGGTCGCAAGAGTTGAATACGACTTAGTAACTAAACCACCACAACTACCTAAATAATAATTAGTTAACAAAACAGCCATACTGGAAACACAATGTCTCTCAGAGACTTGCAATACTTTCACAAGTTTTTAGTGGTTAAAGTCTTATCATAATTTTCTTAAGGAGCAACTTTCTTCCCATTCTAGATTCCAGACAGATGATTTGGACTTTGGCAATCTGCTCTGGAAGAAATAAACTAGCATTCCACTCCTGGCTGCATTTGGTTGAGGCTCTATTGAGCGTGGGTGTATTTGGGGCAATAAAAAGAAGGCCAACCATAATAAGATTTGTATCTGTTTAAAAAAACGGACACATTTCAATTGCTGCAGATTCCTGGTACTGTTTTAAGATACATGAAAAACCACAGAAATATTTTGCCCACGTGCCCCCAAACTCTCTATCTGACTATAGCTCTCTTGGATTTAAACATACCAAAGTGATCAAAGGTCATTTCCTGAATTTCTGCCAAATGTTCCGATAAACTTAAATTGGATTAATTCAAATTCCAAGGAAAACACTGAAGTGATTTGTGAAAAGGAAAAGAGATGTTTGAACCAAAAACATAGTCAATAGTAATTTACAAACTGAAGATGATTTTATGTCAATACTCAATTTGGGAAAAGCAACTCTCGTAGGAATTTCCCTTCTTTCCCCCAAGATACAAATAGATAGCATGTTCATATGGACTCCACAGCTTACTGTAAATGGAAGAACTTGCATTTCACTTCTAAATAGAGGTAAAATATTCCGTAAAAAGAAATAAATCTCATACCAAAGAGTCCCTTATTAAAACAGGTATTTTTACATTTTACCGTATAGATATTATTTATGAGGTTAAAAAAAGATGCATGTGTCACTAAACTCTTGGACGTGATCTGGAGT
Organism: Bison bison bison; assembly: GCF_000754665.1. Lineage (NCBI taxonomy): Eukaryota > Metazoa > Chordata > Mammalia > Artiodactyla > Bovidae > Bison > Bison bison. Next base: position 1,426,131 of record NW_011494681.1, read on the forward strand.
AAGGCCTTAGACTGAAAATTCCAAAAGTCTAATTTATTTGGAAAATGTTAGAACATCAGCTTTTACCTTTGTAAGGATATTATTTTGTTGTTCACTGTGGTGAAAGATTAAAGCTTCTTTGTTCATTTACTCACAGGAAAAGAAAAAGACGACTTTAATACATAATGGCAAACATGCGGGCCTTGACAGATTTTATCAGGCATATGTCTTTCACCCAAGATTCCACATGGTTTTAAAATTTTCACCCTTATTTCATTCAAGCAGTTAAATTCATAATGAATTTTATGCCCCAAATTTGCAAAAAGGATAAAAATGAAAAGATAGCTTTTAATAAGGGTAAGGGACTGCTACTGCTACTGCTAAGTCACTTCAGTTGTGTCCGACTCTGTGCGACCCCATAGATGGCAGCCCACCAGGATGCCCCATCCCTGGGATTCTCCAGGCAAGAACACTGGAGTGGGTTGCCATTTCCTTCTCCAATGCATGAAAGGGAAACGT
>NW_011494681.1:1426728-1427116 GCF_000754665.1 Bison bison bison
GCCAGGCCTCCCTGTCCATCACCAACTCCCGGAGTTCACTCAGACTCACGTCCATCGAGTCAGTGATGCCATCCAGCCATCTCATCTTCATCATCCAGCCTCCATCCCCTTCTCCTCCTGCACCCAATCCCTCCCAGCATCAGAGTCTTTTCCAATGAGTCAACTCTTCGCATCAGGTGGCCAAAGTTCTGGAGTTTCAGCTTTAGCATCATTCCTTCCAATGAACACCCAGTACTGATCTCCTTCAGAATGGACTGGTTGGACCTCCTTGCAGTCCAAGGGACTCTCAAGAGTCTTCTCTAACACCACAGTTCAAAAGCATCAATTCTTCGTCACTCAGCTTTCTTTATAGTCCAACTCTCACATCCATACATGACTACTGGAAAAA
>NW_011494681.1:1427216-1428002 GCF_000754665.1 Bison bison bison
GGACGGGGGAGCCTGGTGGGCTGCCGTCTATGGGGTCACACAGATTCGGAAACGACTGAAGTGACTTAGCAGCAGCAGCATACATGTGTCCCCCAGATCCTGAACACCCCTCCCACCTCCCTCCCCACCCTAACCATCTGGGGTGTCCCAGAGCATTGGCTTTGGGTGCCCTGCTTCATGCATCAAACTTGCACTGGTCAGTTATTTTACATATGGTAATGTACATGTTTCAATGCTATGCTCTCAAATCATCCTACTGTTGTCTTCTCCCATTAAATCCAAAAGTCTGTTCTTTTATATATGTGTCTCCTTTGCTGCCCTGTGTGTAGGATCATTGGTACGGTCTTTCTAAATTCTCTCTATATATTTAATATATAGTATTTGTCTTTCTCTTTCTGACTTACTCCACTCTGTGTAATAGGCTCCAGGTTCATCCACCTCATTAGTACTGACTCAAATGCATTCCTTTTTATAGCTGAGTAATATTCCATTTGGAGAAGGCAATGGCACCCCACTCCAGTACTCTTGCCTGGAAAATCCCATGGACGGAGGAGCCTGGTAGGCTGCAGTCCATGGGGTCACGAAGAGTCAGACACGACTAAGCGACTTCACTTTCACTTTTCACTTTCATGCATTGGAGAAGGAAATGGCAACCCACTCCAGTGTTCTTGCCTGGAGAATCCCAGGGACGGGGGAGCCTGGTGGGCTGCCGTCTATGGGGTCACACAGATTCGGAAACGACTGAAGTGACTTAGCAGCAGCAGCATACATGTGTCCCCTCCATCC
>NW_011494681.1:1428102-1431581 GCF_000754665.1 Bison bison bison
GGGATTCTCCAGGCAAGAACACTGGAGTGGGTTGCCATTTCCTTCTCCAATGCATGAAAGGGAAACGTGAAAGTGAAGTCGCTCAGGCGTGTCCGACTCTGAGGGTAAGGGAGGAGCAGGCTAAAGCTTAGAAATTGGAAAGAGCAGTTCTGGTAAGACAAGCAAAAGCACGTGAAAAGATACTCAACATCACTAATTATCAGAGAAATGCAAATCAAAACCACAACAAGGTATCAGCTCACAAGGTCAAAATGGCTATCATCAAAAAATTACAAACTATAAATACTGGACAGGGTGTGGAGAAAAGGGAACCTTCCTACACCTGTTGGTGGGAATGAAAACTGGTACAGCCACAATGGAGAACAGAATGGAGGTTCCTTAAAAAACTAAAAAAAAATCATTGCCATGTGATCCAGCAATCCCACTCCTGAACATATATCCAATTTGAAAACCCAATTTGAAAAGATACATGGGACTTCCCTGGTGGCCCAGTGTCTGAGACCCCGTGTTCCCAATAGAGGGGGCCTGGGTTTGATTCCTGGTTGGGCGACTAGTTCCCACATGCTGCAACTAAGACTGCATGCCACAACTAAAGATGCCGTGTGCTACAACTAACACCAGGCATGTGTGTGTGAAATGCGAAAGTCAAGCAGTCGTGTCAGACTCCTATTTTTTTTTTTTTTTTTTGCTAAACACATCTTATACTTTTTTTTTATTAATTTGAGGATAATTACTTTACAATATTGTGATGGTTTTTGCCATACATTAACATGAATTGGCCACAGGTATACATGTGTCCCCCCAGAGAAGGCAATGGCATCCCACTCCAGTACTCTTGCCTGGAAAATCCCATGGACGGAGGAGCCTGGTAGGCTGCAGTCCATGGGTAGCTAAGAGTCAGACATGACTGAGCAACTTCACTTTCACTTTTCACTTTCAAGCATTGGAGAAGGAAATGGCAACCCACTCCAGTGTTCTTGCCTGGAGAATCCCAGGGACGGGGGAGCCTGGTGGGCTGCCGTCTATGGGGTCACACAGAGTTGGGCACGACTGAAGTGATTTAGCAGCTGTAATATTCCATTGTGTCCAACTCTTTGCAATCCCATGGACTATAGCCCACCAGGTTCCTCTGTCCATGGAATTCTCCAGGCAAGAATACTGGAGTGGGTTACCATCTCTTTCCCCAGGGGAACTTCCCAACCCATGGATCAAACCTAGGTCTCCTGCATTACAGCCGGATTCTTTACCATCTGAGCCACCAGGGAAGCCCCAAGACCCAGCATAGTCAAATAAATACATAAATAAAAATATTTGTTTTAAAAGAACAAAAGAAAAGATACATGTACCACAATGTTCATTGCAGCACCACTTACAATAGCCAGGACATGGAAGCAACCTAGATTTCCACTGACAGAGGAGTGGATAAAGAAGATGTGGTATATACGTATGCATATATATATATACATATATGTATGTATATATACATATATGAATATTACTCAGCCATGAAAAAGAATGAAATAATGCCATTTGCTGCAACATGGATGGACCTAGAGATTCTCATATTGAGTAAAGTAAGTCAAACAGAGAAAGACAAATATCATATGATATGGCTTATATGTGGAATCTTAAAAAATGGCACAAGTGAAGTTACTTATAAACAGAAATAGAGTCACAGATGATGTAGAAAAGCAAAAAACTTTAAAATTACCAAGCAACTGCAACAGGGGGATTGTGGTGCTGAATGAAAAGCCCTATTTGGGCTACAACTCTATAAATCAGCTGGACTTGTCACCATCTGAAAATAGATTCCAAGGAAAGAATAAAACCTCTACAATCTGAATAGATGAAAGATTGAAAGACATATACAAAATGTCAATGATGATTATCTCTGGGTTTAGAATTAAAGGAGTTCTGATTTATTTTTAATACTTTTGGGGGACATTTTCCTATAAAACATGTTACTCATATGATCTAAAAAAATTTTTTTTGAAGTGCAAAAAACAAACAAACAAAAACAACAATACAACAAAACCCCTTTATCTTGAGTTATTACCTATCCCAAATGTTACTAATAGTTGTGTTCAGCAGAGTAAAGGCTCTCCAAAGATGTCCAGGTCCCACTCCCTGGGGCTTGTGCACATGCTACTTTCCACGGCAAAAGGAACTTTGCAGATGTGATTAAGTTGAGGATTTTGAGATGTTCAAGATTATCCTGGATTAACTTGGTGGACCCCCTGTAATCCTGAGGGTCCTTATAAGGAGGAAGGAGGATCCAAGTAAGAGAAGACAGGTAGTGATGACAGAGCAGAAAGCTAGAGTCAGAAGAAGTGGGAAGATGTTAAACTTCCGGCTTTGAAGATGGAGGAAGGGCTATGAGCCAAGGAATGCAGGTGGCCTCAGAAGCTGAAAAGGGCAAGGAAATGGATTTTCCTTTATGTCTCCAGAAGAAACATAGTCCTGCCAACACCTTTTGATTTTAGCCCAATGAAACTGATTTTGGATTTGTGACCTCTAGAACTATAAGATAATAAATTTGTTTTTTTGGTTTTTTTTGTGGCTTTGATTTTTGTTTTTCTAATAAAGCACTTCTTTTTTTTAAGATTTATTTATTTATGTATTTATTTATTTGGGATCTTCCCAGATCAGGGATCGAACCTGTGTCCCCTTAAATGCAAGGTGGATTCTTTACCACTGGATCACCAGGGAAGCTCAGTTTGAGTTGTTTTAAGCCACTGAATTTGGGAGAATTTTTTTGATAGCAGCAGTAAGAAACTGACACATTAGCCTAGCCCAAATCAAGGGTGAAATGCATAAATTTTCACTCACTGAAAAAAGAGGTCTCACACAGAGAAGGGGAAGCCCATATAGAGATCTTCTTTTCAATGAATGAAAATTTATGCATTTCACACTTGATTTCGACTAGACTAATGTGTCAGTTTCCAACTGCTGTCATTAAAAAAAAAAAAAATCACACACAAAATTCAGTGGCTTAACACAACCCAAACTGGGCTTTCCTGGTGATTTAGTAGTTCCTTGCAATGCAGAGACACAGTTTCGATCCCTAATCTGGAGAGATCCCACGTGCTGCAAAGCAACTAAGCCTGAGAACCACAACTACTGAGCCGGTGTTCTAGAGCCCATGAGCCTCAACTACTGAGCCCTGAGTGCTTCACCTACTGAAGCCCATGAGCCCAGATCCTGTGCTCTCCAACAAGAGAGGGGCTTTTCAGGGGTGCTAGTGGTAAGGAATCTGCCTGCCAATGCAGGAGACGTGGGTTTGATCCTGCATCCTACTCCAGTATTCTTGCCTGGAAAATACCATGGGAGAGGAGCCTGGTGGGCCACAGTCCATGGGGCCACAAAAGTCAGACATGACTGAGCACATCTCTGTGTGAGAAATTTTGTGTAACAGTATTCTGAACAGATGAATACAAAAGGCTAGCAGCATGGAGTAGGTGTGTAGGGAAAAGAGCTGG
>NW_011494681.1:1431681-1431951 GCF_000754665.1 Bison bison bison
GTGGTAAGGAATCTGCCTGCCAATGCAGGAGACGTGGGTTTGATCCCTCAGTGGGGAAGATCCCCTGGAGTAGGAAATGGCATCCTACTCCAGTATTCTTGCCTGGAAAATACCATGGGAGAGGAGCCTGGTGGGCCACAGTCCATGGGGCCACAAAAGTCAGACATGACTGAGCACATCTCTGTGTGAGAAATTTTGTGTAACAGTATTCTGAACAGATGAATACAAAAGGCTAGCAGCATGGAGTAGGTGTGTAGGGAAAAGAGCTGG
>NW_011494681.1:1432051-1442017 GCF_000754665.1 Bison bison bison
ATAGGGACCATACTTGCAGTCAAAAAGACCCAAGGTAAGGGAGTAGAGGACATCAGGGGATATCAGCTCCTCCCGATATGAGAGTTTCAAGGTGCAGAAGACCAATTCCAGCGGACAGCTTGGTGGAGACTCCAATCCTGGAGATTCATTTTTAAATTTTTTCTCTTTCCTGACCAGCCAGGAGCAAGCAAACTAATTTGCCCCACTCAACAAACATCTCTAGAAATATGTACCCCATGATTTAAAATGTGCCTAGGGGTGGTTTTCTGGGCGATAAGACAAGCATAATTTGTCTTCCTCCCACTTGCCTGTGAGATGACCTGCGGTGGGTCCCCAAGGGAGGCCTGGCAGAGAGGAGAGCTGTCGTCCCTGGAAGTCATTAAACACTCAGTGAGGACCAGTGCTGCCACCCAGGCCTAGACAGGGCCAGGGCCATTAACGAAGAGCAGGATGACAGCTGCCTGAGGCTTTGAGAAGGGAAGTGCCTCCCCAGTCAAGGGTGCAGGAACCCAGGGCCATCTGTTCTTGGCTGTCCTACCTCCACAGGTCCACTGAAGTCACACAGACCTCTGGGTGGCCAGCTCCCAGCATTCCAAGCTCAGCCATGGAAACAGCTCCTTAGCTCAGGGGCACAGGGTAACACAGGCCAGCATTTCCCCCATGGCTGTCTTTCCTGAAATTCCAGTGTTCGCCACATAGATTGTGGGAAAACTTATTTTAGTGAAATTTTGTGTGCTAGACAGCAGAGAAGGCAATGGCACCCCACTCCAGTACTCTTGCCTGGAAAATCCTATGGATGGAGGAGCCTGGTAGGCTGCAGTCCATGGGGTTGCTGAGGGTTGGACACAACTGAGCGACTTCACTTTCACTTTTCACTTTCATGCATTGGAGAAGGAAATGACAACCCACTCCAGTGTTCTTGCCTGGAGAATCCCAGGGATGGGGGAGCCTGGTGGGCTTCCGTCTATGGGGTCGCACAGAGTCGGATACGACTGAAGGGACTTAGCAGCAGCAGCAGACAGCTGAGACTTGCAAAGCATGAATGGGAGTTGTTTTGTAAGGGGACTAGTGGCAGATGGCTTGGCCTCAACTACTTGGAATTCTTGCAAATTTCCAATCATCTGAGGGCCTCACTTTCTTCATTGCAAAAGGGGACCATACTATCAGAATCTAATTAAATCTAATTCATATGACTGTTATGAGGTTCTCAGCCTGCAACTTTTCTAGGGCTCAATGTTAGCTGCTATCATTATTGTCATTGTTACTGTCGTTGGTACAGCTTTCTCGGGCTTTTCCTTATCCATTCAGCGGAAACATAGTGACTGCTCACTTAGGCACAGACTCCAGGGACACAGAGGTGAGTAAATTCCCTTAGCAGCCCTAGAAGAACTTGGGTTTAGGACAGATGTATGCAAATCTATAATGATTAAAAGGTGGTCATACCATCATCACAACAGCACAGAAAAGGAAGTCTAACTGCAATTACTCACAGTTCTTTGATCCAACCTTATGGATTACAATTGTAAATTGGCACTCACTGACATATTATGTTTGGTCTATTCATATTCAGTGGCTTTAAAATTTTTTTACTTTTTATGAAATGTTTCAAACCTACAGAAAACTAAAAGAAATAATACAATAAGCACACATATGCCCAATGTCTAGATTAAATCACTGCTATGCTTTTACTATGCATGTGTGCATGTATACAGAAAGGAAGAAAAAAGAATTTCAAGACATTATTACACTTCACGCCTAAAAATCTCAACATGAAACTCTAATAAAACTTAAGAACTTCCCTTATATATCATTATATACCACAATACCATTATCACACCCAACTAAGGTAACTAGAGACTCCTAATATCATTTAATACCTTGCTCAAACTCAAATTTTCACAACTGTCCCCAAGATATCTATTATAGGTGATTGTTTTTCCAAACTAGGCTTCAAAGACTCTCACTGCATATGGTTATTATGTCTAGTGTAAACTTTCTCATCTACAACAGTGTTCCAATCCTAATATTTTTCTTTTCTCTCTTATGAATTTGATTTATTGAAGGAACCAAGATGGTATGTCTTATATGACAATCCATATTCTGGATATTTCTGATTGTTTCCTTAAAGTATGCTCAAGGTTTTTTAAAAACTATGTTTTTGAATTAGTGTAACCAAATGGATAAGACCATGAGTTCAAGAGGTCATAAAGTTGGATTCAAATCCCAACTTGCTGCTGTTTAGCTAAGTGACTATGACCAATTTGCTTAACCTTGCTGAGTCTCAGTAACCTCATCTTTAAAATGGGATTAGTGATTATCCATGTGATATTTTGGAGAAGGAGATGGCAACCCATTCTAGTATTCTTGCCTGGAGAATTCCATGGACAGAGGAGCCTGGCAGGCTACAGTCCACAGGGTGGCAAAGAGTTGGACACGACTGAGCAACTGCCACTCACATGTGATATTTTAAAAAATTATACAAGGTGATATATTCTAAGTACTTCAAGCTGACACCTCATCGGTGCTTGGTAAATTGGTGCTTCCAATGATGGGTTTCTTCCTTTTTCAATTATACTCAGGACTTTGAGAAGCCAGCAAAGTTCTTTCTTCAATTATTTGCAGCTTGCACCCTCTCTGCTGTGTTTCCTCTGCTTTTTCCACCAGGATATTAAAAAAAAAAATTATGTTGTGTTCTGGCCTTTCTTCAGTGGGGAACAGTCCCTCCCCAGCAGAGTAGATCCTCAGGTTATTACTGCCCCCTGTTTCATTGTCGCTCTAACCCCAGGATCCAACACAACATATAATGTTTATGTGTTTCAGAAAAAAAAAAGGTTAACTCTGGAATATGCAGGCTTGGTCCACACCTTCACCCTCAAGTTAGAATTAGTGAGTTAAAGAGAATTTTAGAACTTGGGCAATTTTGTACAGAATTCTGGATTTCCTGCTTCTTTTGGGAAACATCAAAAGACCTGTTCAATTGGTGGCACAGTGCACGAGCGGGCCCCCATGCCATCCTCCAGTCAGCCCCAGTACAGTACATCGCAGACATCTGAGTGGTCCCTAACACACCTGAGTTTATGACTGCATTAGTTAAGTTTCTCCCGTAGGATACATGTGAACAAATTTATCTGAAGGAATTGACTCATGGCATTGTGGGATCTGGCAAGGCTGAAATCCATAATTCATGCAGCATTTTGATATGATGGCCTTGCAGGATTCCTTCTTCTTGGGGAAGCCTCAGTTTTTGCCCTAAAGGCCTTCATAATGAAGTCTGTTCACATTATAGAGGGTAATCTCTTTTACCTAAAGTCAATTGATTATAAATGTTCATCTCATCTACAACATAACTTCACAGCAACATGCAGAATAGGCTTTGGCCAAACAGATAACTGGGCACCTTCACATAAGGGGAAACATAACATTAGCCATTATGACAGCTTTGCTCCAGAACCAAACTTAGGAATGTTGGATTTACTTAGCTTTCTCGTCTCAAAGCCCTTCTCCTCCTTTATATTAGTTTTCCACTGCTGTGTGGAATGGAAAGCTTAAGCCACAAATTTAATGGCTTAAAACAAAACAAATGTATTACCTCACAATTTCTGTAGGTCAGAAGTCTGAATGTGGTGGGCCTGGATTATCTTCTCAGGGTCCCCCCCTGACTGAGTGTCAAGGTGTCAGGTGGGGCTACATCCTCTCCTAGAGCTCTGGATCCCCTTTTCAAGCTCCCTGCTTTTTTGGCAGAATTCATTTCCTCACAGAGGCCTCAGGGCTGAGGTCTCTCAGCTGAAAACCACATGCTTCTGCTTCTTCTGTGACCAGCTGAAGACAACTCTCTGCTTTAAAGGCTCATGTGATTGGGTCAGGCCTACCAGATAATTTCCCGTAAGGCCAACTGTGCTTACAACATAACCTAATCACAAGAGTAAAACCTATCATGTTCATAGTCTTGCATATTGATTATACTGACCGCCTACACAGGAGGAAGAGGTACCGATCTTGGGGCCCACCATAGAATTCTGCTTAATGCAGGCTTATTCAAGTCACTTGCAAACTTATTATCCTCTGTATTCAGAGAAAGAACAGAAATATAGTGAGATGCTAAAAATTCAACCAGTGAGCACAATTTCCTAATGACTACAAAGAAATAGTGGCTCAGCCATTTCTTTCCATGGAGGCGCGGGAGAACCTTTAAATAAAGCCTTGCTAAACTGTGCATTCTCATAAAGTATAAAAGGGATCTCCCTTTCTCCCTTTCCACAAGCTCTGCCTTCAGAGTAAGAGTTTACTCATCTTTTCCCAGTCTGAGCTTTTTGTTGGCTTCTTGTAAAACCAGTCTCAGTTGCACCCAGTTAAGCAGGCATAAAAGACTATGAAAGCAAAACCAAAGAGCTACCCAGACTCTTCTGGCATAACATTTTAAAATCATCACAAAAGGGCAAAGAGGGGAAAAATCCCAAACAGGGGAAAAAAATCCCATTCAGACATGCGGTGATCTCAAAGGACCTTAAGACAGTAAATCAAATTTCATACAAGTTCCTAGTGTACTGCTATTTGGTGTATAGGGGAAGCAAATTGAAAAGTGAAAAAGTCAACCGTGAAGAAAGTCTGCAGAAACAAAATTTCAAACCAACAGAAAGGTTGACTGGGCTACAAAATGTGCTGTCACATTTACGGGTTTTATGTTTTTTATAACGCTCCCCTATGTTTTTTCCAGATTATTCGATAAAAAGAAGTCATGCGTTCATCTACCAAAAATCGGCAGTAGCAATATACATTTTTCAAATTTCTGTTTTAGGTAGATCTCTGCACTGGTTATGCTGCGAACCCTTGCCCCGGAATATTTTCCCAAAAATCTTTACAGAAAAGTTTGAAAAGAGAGAAAGAGGTGCTTCAATTCACTTATTTGATTTTTCTTTTACTGGAAGAAAAACCCATGCATGACTAGGTGAGAAGCACGCATTTTCCTATGGACCCAAAATTTATAAGTTTAGGCAACAGAGAGGAATCTAAACCATAAAAAATTAGTTCATAAATATCACCATCGTTATGTATTTCAGTATGTTTTACAATGCACTGCATTTGACCATAGCCTTAGTGATCTTCTGAAATAAACTGTTGGAAGTCCCCGTCAAAAGAACTTTTCCTCCACAAGGATCCATAAATGATACCTCACTTGAAGTAACTGTGATTAAGAGTTTACAAGGAACTGAAATATTCTCATGAATTTTAATGTTTAACTTAAGCATTTCTTCTCCAAATGAAGTCTAAACAGAAACTTTGCCAAATACCTCTGGTAGCCAGGAGAACTCACAGTGCAATCTGCCAAGTGCTCAGAAAGGTTAAGAACAATGGTGGCCATCTCAAGAGAACTTTTAAATCATGGATTTTCCCTCTGATCTCAACTTTTTAGGGAGCTATCTATTTTGTATGTCTAGGATATTTCTTATTATATGTATTTCATGATGGAGAAGAGAGAGAGGGTGACAAAGAAATAACAAGGCTTACTTGCATGTTGTGACCTAAAGAGAAATACAGGCATAACACAGGGAGAGAGAAGATCAGGAACACAGCCCAGGCAGAGGCTAGGAGGAGTCACCAGAAGCATTTAGCTCTCCATCTTCCTTATCCCCAGACAACCCTGAGTAGGGGTCTGGAAAGACAGCCTGTGATTTTTTTGGTTGACAGAGCTCATAGCCCATTGAACCAATTTTCTTGCCTCATATATAAACCAAGGTCACTTTCAGCCCTCAGACTTCATTTCAGGGGAAGGTAAGAAAGAGGATACTGTAAACACAAGTGTCCTTGACAATATACATTATAGTTCCCAGAAGCTTCCTTCATATGTTCCAATGTTATCGTTATTATTTACCAAAATCACAAGCTGTTCCCTGGAGATATCTAGAAGACAAACTGCTTAAATCAACACCTCCTACAAAGTAATCAAATTCTCAGTTCTTGTTCTTTATCCATGCAACAGTTCCTTCTTTATGATACTCTCTCCTCCTGCTCCTGACTAAGGAAAATTAGATTCTCTTCTCTGACTTTGCATTAGTTTTGCATGAGTGCTCACTTCCTTTTTTTATTCTCCCAGGACAACTCCATATCTGATAGGATCCCTTTTAGAACGGCAATTCTCTTTGACAAAAAAATGAAAATGTTTATTCAGTGTCTACTATGTGTCTATGGTGTTAGGACAAAGGCTAAATTAGGGTATCTCAACCTTGCTTGAAATTTTGAACTAGACAATCTACTGTGTGTGGGGGCGGGGAGGAGTCGGGCGGGAGGTGTTCTGTGTATAGTAGGTTTAGCAGCATCCCTGGCCTCTACACACCAGATGCAAGTAGCAGCCCTCTCCCTCAGCGTGACAACAAAAAATATCTTCAAATGTTGTTGAATGTCCCCAGGGGAGGAAAATTATCCCTTGCTGAGAAACACTAGACTAAAGGAATTATAAAAGAAATATAAGACAAAGACCCTTTCCTTGAGGAGTTTAAAAATCTTATGGAGACAAAAAATGTTAGATACAGAGCATCATTAGAAATGATCTTGATCAAGTCTTTTTTTTTCTTAGTTAATAAACTAAATGAGACACAGAGACATTAAATGTCCTAGTCAGTTGTACAACAGAAACATTTTAGAAAAAAAAAAAAGCAGCAAATAATCAAGCGTAGATTGTATTTGTATAGGCTGCAGGTGTTATGACAACCTAAAGAAGGAAGAGAACAATGCTGGTGAGCAGTGGCATGAGGAGAGTAGAACTGAGTCTTAAACGACTTGCGCTTGAAGGATGAAGACAGGCAAGAAGAAGAACGGTGATGCTAGGATGACCACAGCATGAGCAGAGGCTTACAGGAAAGAGCAGAGCATGGAACACTAGAGGAAGGAGGCAGAGACTAAGCCAGACCAGCAGGAGACAAGGATGGACAAGCCAAGTGAGTCTAAATTCTGCAGGCCCTTGATCTCCTACAGGAAGTTTCAGCGTGGACTCAGAGCCCTCCAAAAATATTTCTGATATCCTCTAGGGGAAGGTAGAAAAATGGAAACTCACAAAATGGGAGTTAAGAGATCTGGGTGCTAGCTGCAGCAGTTCACTGACAGTTGAATAACCTGGACAAGCCCTTCATTTCCCTGGGACTCAGTTCCTACATTTGTAAAATAAGAGGGTCCAACTGGATGATCCCTGCGGCTCTTTCCAGCTCTCACACTATATGATTCAGTGAATGCACACTCCTAAAAATCCCCCCATGAGAGAAGACAAACCTGATCATTGGGTTTCGCAGCCTGAGAATAATCGTCTGTGATTTGATACACCCTCTGGGCCCACAGCACCTCTTCCTTCTGGGCCAAAAGGGCTGTTTGTCACATGTCCTCCATGTCTCAGCAGGTCCCCAGGAGGTCTTGAGGTTTGTGAGGAGGGAGGGGTATAACTACTGGCCTAACCACACAACATCACATCCATATGAAAAAAGTCTGACTACAAGGAAAATATGCTAAAACCCCAAATGTTCCTGATTAGTTGCAATGTTTCAGAATAAGGTCTGCCATTCCCGGCCCTGACTTTTGCAAATGCATGATTGCAAAGTCAATCGGGTTCAGAAAAAAATAATGTACAACAGCTGAAGACAAGTGAATAGAGAACCTGTTGGCAAGAGTACTGGAGTGGGTTGCCATTCTCCAGGGGATCTTCCCGACCCAGGCATCAAACCCAGGTCTCGCGCATTGCAGGCAGACGCTTTACCATCTGAGCCACCAGGGAAGCCCATCTAACATGACACTGACATATTATTTAGTAATAAACTCTGACAAAGCCAGTAAAAGGGGTTAGTGTAGTTTAGAATGGATGAGGGCAAACAAAGAGAAAAACGAAACAAATTAAGACTTCTGTTCAATGAAGTTATTATAGAAAAGGTCCAAAGACAGAAGAAAATGGGGAAAGATATTTGCAATGTTTAAAACCAATGAGTCATTAATAAGTTAGCAAGAAAAAGAAAGTAGTCCCAATGGGAAAACCAGCAAAGGTAATTTCCAAAAGAGAAAGTTCAAAAAGCTAAAAGGCATATCATGAGATACTCAAAATAAGAGAAATAGAAAATTAGAGGAAAGATAAGATATTGCTTATACCTATTAGGCTATTTAAAATTAGGCAGCTGGATAATGCCAGATGTTGGCAGAAATGTAGGAACTTTTAAGTACTGTTGGTGGAAGTATAAACACAGAGAGTTCCACATCTCATCACATAAATAATCCAAATCAGGTACGGATGAGACTCGAGCTTTGATCTACCCAGAGACAAAATTTCTCTCCATCTGTGGATCTGTGAAACTACAAAACAGGTTATCTGTTTCCAGAATACAATGGTGGAACAGTTATAAGATAGACATTCACATTTCAAAAGTGGGGGGGGGGGAGTCAAAGGAATAAAGGGACCCCTGGTCCTAAGAAAGCCAGAATCTAAATAGGGAAAATTTCATTGAGTTTCAAAGCCTACGAATAATCTCCTATGACTTGACACACCCTCTGGGCCCACGGAGAAGGCAATGGCACCCCACTCCAGTACTCTTGCCTGGAAAATCCCATGGACGGAGGGCCTGGTGGGCTGCAGTCCATGGGGTCGCTAAGAGTCAGACACGACTAAGCGACTTCACTTTCACTTTTCACTTTCATGCATTGGAGAAGGAAATGGCAACCCACTCCACTGTTCTTGCCTGGAGAATCCCAGGGATGTCAGAGCCTCGTGGGCTGCCGTCTATGGGGTCGCACAGAGTCAGACATGACTGAAGTGACTTAGCAGCAGCAGCAGCTGGGCCCACAGCAGCTCTTCCTTTTGAGCTTGCAGTGGGCCCATGGTGACTCTATCCTTTGGGCCTGTAGTTGCACCTCAGAGTTATTCTTCCTTTTTCTCGAATGGCAGCAACTGTCTGCAGTCAAATAGTTCTATCAGCTCACTTCTTGTCTGTAGAATTTTGGAAGTCTGATAGCTTTCTCTCATTTCCTCCTTTCTCTGTCTTTTTCAGCACAAGCTGGCAGTGTTTCTGCTCATGTAATATTCTCAGAAACTTTGTGGGTCTTCTGTATATGTCACAAGGGCTCATGACATTAGAGAAGAAGGTCCTCCATAGATATGTTCTGTAAACTCTATCTATATTCCTAGCTTCTGCTGAGACAATTGAGTGGATCCATGAGTCACATGCCTAATTTCTTCAGCAAAAGGCTGTCCAGTCACAACCTCAGGTTTCTCTCTAGAGGATACTTCCCAACAGTAGATTTTTCTGATGACAGTATCTTTTGTAGACTGGGTAAACTGAGACACTCCCCAATTAAAGTGCTGATCCCTTTTCATTTAATACTTCTTTCTTCCACTTATCATTCCTCTTATACTGCTGTAAGCAAAGAGAAAACAGGCTGTCTCTTCAACATTTTGCTTAGAAGTCTCCCCAATTAAACATCCAATCTTGTATCTTATAAATTCTGCTCTTCACAAATCAAAGAAAACACAATTCTGCCAGGTTTTCTACCACTATATAACAAGGATAATCTTTCCTTCAATTTCTAGTAACATGTTTCTCATTTCCTTCTGAGTTCTTGCCTTTAATGTTCATTTTTCTATGATATTCTATACATATGTGGTCTCTAAGACCGCAAAACTTTCTCCCCTGTGCTCCTCACTTCCTCGTGAATTCTCACCAGAATCTACTTTTTCTATATAATGAGCTTCAAAAGTTTTCTGCCTCTGCCCACTACCTAATTTCACAGCCTTTCCCACAGTTTTAGATATTTGTTACAGCAGCACCATACTTCCAGGTAGCAAAATCTGTGTTTGTTTCCAAGGGCAACCTTAACAAAATAACACAAAATTGGTGATTAAAACAATGACATTTATTCTTTCACAATTCTAGAGGCTGCTGAAATCATGGTGGTGTTCCTCTGAAGGCTCTGGGAAAGACTACTTCCTGTCTTTTCCAGCTT
>NW_011494681.1:1442117-1445901 GCF_000754665.1 Bison bison bison
AGCTTCTGCTGGCTCCAGATATTCCTTGACTGTGGCTGAACAACTTCAACATCTGCCTTCATTTTCACATGGTCTTTTCCTCTTCCTCTTCTCTCTAAGGACACATCATTGGATTTAGAACTCACCGATATAATCTAGGATGATGTTGTCACTTTGAGATTTTTAATAATTACATTTGCAAAGATCTCTTTTCCAAATAAATTCACATTCACAGGTTCTGGGGCTTAGGATGTGGGCTTACCTTTTATGGAGCCACCATTAGAACTACAACCACATCCCAGAGAAATCCTCAGCTCAGTTCACATGAGTATAAGCCAAAAATATTCACTGCAGCACTGCATGCCGTAGTTGGAAGTCAGATGCCCACCACTTGGACGGTACATAGATAAAATACGGTGGATGATCACTGTATCAGAGATATTTACATTTCACAGTCTACCCCTGTTCTCCCTACATTTCCTGGCCACCACACAGCTGATTAGGGAATGTGCTGTGAGCAGCAGTGACTTTTGTTACTTCAGGTGTGAAGAATGCAGGAGCAGATATAAATTCTCCATTTCTCCTTCTCTGTCTCAGCAATTCTGAGAGTCATGTGTCCGCAGTAGCACAGCTGTGAAATCCAAGTGTGAAGGTCTCTGAAGGTCTCTGTGGGTCAAGCCCTGAAGAACTGCTTGACCCACAGAGGACTCTGCATGAATAAGAAGTAGATTTCTATGTGTTAAGCCACTGCAAATTGGGGGTTGTTATATTATTTCAGCATATGTAGCCCTGCCTATTGGAGAAGGAAATGGCAACCCACTCCACTGTTCTTGCCTGGAGAATCCCAGGGACGGGGTATCCTGGTGGGTTGCTGTCTATGGGGTCACAGAGAGTCGGACAAGACTGAAGCAACTTAGCAGCAGCAGCAGCAGCCCTGCCTACCTTGAAATAGGGGAGGGGGGTAGAGGTGAAATAGACAAAGGAGATGAAGAGGTACAAACCTCCAGTTATATAACAAAAAAGTCACAGAGATGTCACACATAGCATAAGGAATACAGTCAATAATACTGTAACAACTTTATGTGGAGACAGTTACTAGACTTATCATGGTGCTCATTTCATAATGTAAGCAACTGTCAAATCACTATGTAGTACATCTGAAGCTAACATAATATGGTATGGTGAGTATACTTCAATAAAAATCAATTAATTAATTGACAGAATAAAAGGAGGGAAGGTAAGGAGGAAAAAGAAAAACCAGTTAAGGAGCCTGGAGAGCAGGAAGTTAGGAAACCTGAGAAGGTAAACAGATCTGATGAACTGTAACAGGATCTTGACAAAGAACGTGGCAGGAGAGTGGAAAGGAAGGTGTGGATACAAAAGGTGGACTAAATGAAATACAATTAAATCCAACACTTTTACCATGTCTTCCAAGTCAAACACGAGATGGTTCCCTTCATCTCCTCCTTGACCCATCACCCTTCAAACAGTGGTCTCTCAGGTTTATTCAGCCTCAGGGTCCAAACTCTTGCAGTTCTCTTTATTTTGAACAGTCATCCCCCATCTTTTCATGTCCTTTCTCATCATCCAGGTAGCCCCTTGAAAGGTTCTCTCCGACCATACTTCCTCAAGTAGCTTCCCCTGTTACTCTCTCTCCCCTTCCTTTTCTTTCTTCCGAGCACTTCCCACTAGCTGAAAGTAAGGTCTTTATTGTCTATTATCTCTCACCCTGTGAGACTGCAAGCTCCAAGACAGCAGGCACTTGTTTGGCTTATCCATCACTGTATATACAGTGGCTGGAACAATGGGTGGTACATAGTATGAGTTCAGTAAATATTTACTCCATGAATGGCTTCTGAAGAAAGCTAAGTAGACTCTGATATATTCAGTCCAAGGAATATGGAGTACAGAACTACTGCCGTTAAACCAAGAAAAGGAGGATGTTTTGAGAAACTGATAATGAATTCAGTTTTGTAAATGTTGATTTTTGAGGGAGCCCATGAGGTATCCAAGTGGAGGCTTCCAACAGGTTATGAGTCAAATATTGGGAGAGACCTATAGACTTGAGAGCTGTTTTAAATCTGCTCAAGAGGAAAAACTTTTCCCTTTTATTCTCTTAGATTCATTGACTGGGGCCCTACAAATTAGACTGATAAAGACTAAGATTTACAAGAGAAAAGGCACACAAATTTTATTTGATGTTAATTTTTATGTGACAAAAGGAACTTCCTAGAAAAGAAATGAATACCCAAAGAAGTGGATTGGATTGAGAGCTTATATATCAATTATAGCAAAAAATTATAAATTGTAGATATGTAACAAGATCTTTAAGCTATGAGTGACTGTAAACTATGGGAAATTAAGTGAGAGAAACTACGGGAAATTATGAGAGAAACTAATAGAAGATAAGGGTTATCTTAGCAAGGTTTGCTTGTCCAGGTCTACTTTGGGGCTAACTCTCCATCTTCATGGCCATAAAACTTCCCCAGCAGAGGGGATTTATGACAATCCTTATTTCTCAGGAGTTTCTGCTTTTAGTCAGATAAAGAGATATCTGAGAAGGCTTCCTTCCGCTTCTGTTGAATCTCAAACATCTTAGCTCAAGACAATCCTTCTGTCAAATTGGCGTATTTGGGGGTAGCACATATGGCTGTCCTTCAAAGCCATGAGAAGAGATAAGATAGTAAAACAGAGAGAACATCAGCACTTGAATGAGGCTGTGGTATGCAATGCTTGGGCCCCAATGTGGTGCCTCCTCTAGGGTCCTTGAGATCCAGCTATAAATTTCACTCCTAAGCAGAAAAGTACAACAGCAAGATTGCAGCACATTTATCTGGCAAAATGAGACAGACATGATCCCTACCATCTAGAGACTTTTTGCTTAGCTAAAACATTCATGTGGTATCATCTCACACTGGTCAGAATGGCCATCATCAAAAAGTCTACAAACAATAAATGCTGGAGAGGGTGCAGAGAAAAGGGAACCCTCTTACACTGTTGGTGAGAATGCAAACTGATACAGCCACTATGGAGAACAGTATGGAGAATCCTTAAAAAACTAGGCATAAAACTACCACATGTACATGCTAAGTCACTTCAGTAGTGTCCAACTCTTTGCAACCCTATGGACTGTAGCTCACTAGGCTTCTCTGTCCATGGGATTCTCCAGGGCATGGGTTACCATGCCCTCCTCCAGGGGCTCTTCCCGACACAGGGATCAACCCTTGTCTCCAGCATCTCCTACCTTGGCTGGTTCTTTAGCACTAGCACTACCTAAGAAGAAGTCCTTAAAACGACCACACAACCCAGCAATCCCACTGCTGGGCATATACCCTGAAGAAACCAAAATTGAAAAGGACACATGTACCCCAATATTCATTGCAGCACTATTAACAATAGCTAAAACATGAACCCAACCTAGATATCCATTGGCAGATGAATAGATATGGAAGTTGTGGTACATATACACAATGAAATATTACTTAGCTATAAAAAGGAATGCATTTGAGTCCATTCTAATGAGGTGGATGAACCTAGAGCCTATTATACAGAGTGAAGTAAGTCAGAAAGAGAAAGACAAATATTGTATGTTAATGCATATATATGGAATCTAGAAAGATAGTACCAATGACCCTTATGTGCAGGGCAGCAAAGGAGACACAGACATGAAAAACAGACTTTTGGACACAGTGGGAGGAGAGGGTGGGATGATGCAAGAGAGTAGCATTGAAACGTAAATATTACCACATATAAAACAGATAGAAAGTGGGAGTTTGATACATGACACAGGAAACCCAAAGTTGGT
>NW_011494681.1:1446001-1452653 GCF_000754665.1 Bison bison bison
CATGTTGACCTATGGCAGATGTCATCACAATATCGTAAATTATTTATCTTCCAGAGAAAACAAATTAATGGGAAAAAAAATTCACTATAAGCTGAAGTTAGGGGAAGCACTGCTGGATCCTGAAACACCATCTTGAATCCCCTGCTACCTAAAACCCACTGTTCTGCTTTGGAGGTACCCACCAGAGTCACCTAGGGCTGCAGAGGCTGAAACACTCCAGGAGCCTGGGAACACATCACTTTTGAACAGGTTAACTTAACAGTTCTGTCCAGATCAAGATGGGCTTTAAATAATCTATATCCATCAGAGGCTTTTTACTGAGCAGTTTCAGATTCAGTTGGAGAAGGCAATGGCACCCCACTCCAGTACTCTTGCCTGGAAAATCCCATGGACGGAGAAGCCTGGTTCAGATTCAGTGCAAATTGCCCACAGACACACTGAAAGAAAAGGGGAAATGCTAAGTCTAAGTGCTAAACCTGTTCTCATCCCTGGTTGCACATCAGAATCATTTGGGAAACACACACACACACACACACACACACACACAGAGTGCTTTGGTCTCACGGCACACCCACTGAGTCAGAACTTCTGGGACCAAGACTTGGACATTAGTATTTTCCAAAAGCACTACAGGTGATTCTACTGTACAGGATGAGAAAAATGGTTTCAAACTGTAGACATGTGTCCCTAGAAAATTTTCCTTCCTCCTTTCCCTTCTCTCTCTCCTAGAAATTAATAGAGGACATAAAAGTAATCTCAGCATGTATGTCTCATCCATGGTCAGACTTGGGCTGTCATCTCCTCTTGGAGCTCTGGCCAAGAATGGCAGTTGAATGAATCAGTCGTCTCCCTGTTCCCAGAGAGTCATGAGGTCGGGGGTAGTGGGGATCAACTGGAGAAACCAGAGAGAAGGAGGGAGAATAGATCAGACCCAGAGGCAGTGGGATAACTTTTGTGGCTGCTGACTCATTCACTTGGTATGTCCATCCCTTTTTCCTTTGCCCCTAAGGGTGAGTAGATACCAACCACTAAGGAGTCAGGTCCAGAATTCACTTTTGGACTTCTTTAGAATATACATGTGTTAAAATCCCAGAAGGAGGAAACTTGCTGGCTTTAAATGTTGGGTTGAATGACAGTTGAATGAAAGCACTGGGACAAGTATATTGTCACCCTGCTTATTTAACTTATATGCAGAGTACATCATGCAAAATGCTGGGCTGGATGAAGCTCAAGCTGGAATAAGATTGCTGGGAGAAATATCAACAACCTCAGATATGCAGATGACACCATCCTAATGGTAAAAAGCAAAAGGGAACTAAAGAACCTCTTAAAGAGGTGAAAGAGAAGAGTGAAATAGCTAGCTTAAAACTCAACATTCAAAAAATGAAGATCATGGCATCTGGTCCCATCACTTCATGGCAAATAGACGAGGAAACAATGGAAACAGTGGCAGATTTTATTTTCTTGGGCTCCAAAATCACTGCAGATGATAACTGCAGCCATGAAATTAAAAGACACTTGCTCCTTGGAAGGAAAGCTATGACAAACCTAGACAGCATATTAAAAAGCAGAGATATCACTTTGCTGACAAAGGTCCATATAATCAAAGCTATTGTCTTTCCTGTAGTCATACGTGGATATGAGAGCTGGACCATTAAGAAGGCTGAGCGCTGAAGAATTTGATGCTTTTGAACTTTAGTGTTGGAGAAGATCCTTGAGAGTCCCTTGGACAGCAAAGAGCCCAAACCAGTCAATTCTAAGGGAACTAACTCTGAATATTCATCAGAAGGGCTGATGCTGAAGCTGAAGCTCCAATACTTTGGTCACCTGATGTGAAGGGCCAACTCATTGGAAAAGACCCTGATGCTGGGAAAGATTGCGGGCAGGAGACGGGGGCAACAGAGGATGAGATGGTTGGATGGCATCACCAACTCAATGGAGCTAAATTGCACAAACTCCAGGAGACAGTGGCGGTCAGGGAAGTCTGGCGTGCTGCAGTCCATGATCTCTACATGCTTTCCTTCCCCCTTTTCTTATTGAGTTTCACATCAAGAGCTTGGTCTTTCCTTGTTTCTTGGCAACAGAGCTTCCAGAGGAAGTGCAAAGGCATGGACATACAAAGACTGTAACAGAAGAAAGGCAGAGAGGATAAACACATACAAAGTGAGAATCAAAACCTGTGAGTACGAGAACAATGGGCCCCTTTGGTAAAATGAGAGTGTATTTATCAAACCCCAGGCGTCACAGCTCCTCTGCTCAAGTACTGTCTTTGTGTGCTCAAATAACAGCATTTGTAACATTCTAGTTGATGATTCTAAATTGACTGCTGATTGAAAATAAGATTGAGTCCTAACTTAAGGGACTGAAACATGTACAAAATAGTTATGTCAATGCAAGCCAGGATTATCATGGAGTAACCAAACGAGGGACAAAGATGAAACATGTAAAGAAAGGCCAAAGGCTGGAGGCAATTGTCCTTGAAGGACAATTCTCTCAGACTGTTGTTGTTGGTTTTTTTTATAGTCCATTTTAATGGTGGGGAGATGACCACTTATGGCTCCCAAGTTTACACATCATAGATGGAACCACAGAGAATGCCTGCTTCTCATAGTCATGACTACAAAATCCCAACAGAGGACACAACCAGTCTGGTTAGATCAGGAGTCCACCCCTGCACCAGTCAGCCATGGCCAGGACCTGTAGACAATCCCTGACTGCCAATGGACCATCTAGGAAGAGCAATCAACTCCTAGAAAAGGGGATGTGTTGGCTTGTGAGTTGGACAGAAACCCCAGAAACCATTCACCCGTGAGTTAGAAATGCACAGAAAAAACACAAGTATCAGCCAAGAGTAATATCACGGCTAGCGCTCAACCCTTACCCAAAGACAATGCCACAGTTTCTTCTTGCAAAACAATACATACTGCTGTGCGGTGAGCAGCCTCAAAGATGGTGCCAGTGGTCCCTGCTTCCTCACAGTCCTACTCTTCTCCAGTCCCCTTTTACTTTGAATGGGGCCAACTTTTGTGACCAATGAGATAATGCAGAAATGACCAAGTATGGCTTCTGAGGCTAGGTCACAGAAGACAGTGTGGCTTCCATCTCATACTTTTTTGCTTCACCCACTTGAGTGGGGCAGCAGGTAGAGACGGAAGCCAGCTGCTATGTTGTAAAATTACTTAAGCAGCGTTGTGGCGAGGACTGCATGGCAAGGAACTGCGGCTTCCTGCCAACAGCCAGCAAATAACTAAGACCTGCTGCCAGCAGCCATGTGATGAGCCATCTTGGTGGCAGATCCTCCATCTCCAGTCAAGCTTTAAATGACTATAGCCCCACCCAACATCTTGACTACAACCTCACGAGAGCTAGGCTATGTCTGAATTCTTGACCCACAGAAGTTGTGAGATTAATAAATTTTGTTGTTTTAAGCTCTTAGATTTGGGAGTAATTTGTCACACAGCAATACATAACTAACATACTCTAGGGATCTGCTCCCATTCTCCCATCTTGACTATCACATCAATAACTAGGATTAAGGTACAACACAACCTAACTGAGGGAGCACTGGATCTTCTAATAAAAGGTTTGTGCCCCTCAAATAAACTGCAGGACCCAGCTAGCACATGTTGGCAGAAACTGGGATACTAGGTTTGTGAGAGAGGGTTCAACACCCCAGGAGACCATGCTAAGACACGTCTCGGATGAATCTTAGAAATGTGGAGAAAATAGCAAAATAGAAATGCCAGAGCTGCCCTGGCAAATGGTGGGAAAGGAGAGCAAAGGGTTCAGAGGAGTCAGCATGCTAAAGTAGAGACACTAAATAACACGAGAAAATGCACCCAATGCTTTTGTTCCGTGGGAAGGTACAGGAGACACTGTTTATCAGACTGATGAGGGATGCCCTGGTGAGAGGGCACCAACATCGCTGAGAATGAACTGTGGTCACTCTCTGATGGCAGGAGATGTGATTATAGAACTGGGCTCACTGAGAGCAATGGGGATGGTAGGACTCTGAAAAAGCCAGCAAGCTACTCTTAACCACCAGAAGCAAGTAGGTCACAATTTCCATAATCCATGGAGATAGTAATCAAACACAGGATTCCTAGGGCAAGACATATGGGTAATATTCACTATACAAAAGAAATCAAGGATGGGTGATCAAGAGACTAGGGGCAACCCAACAAAAATTTATGATTCCTGGTTCAATTTCTGGATCTGAGTCAGTGTTTTGATCTGGAAAATTGACTGAAAGAGAGACAAGGTCCCTAGAAGGGAAGACCTTTAACACTGTGATAAGTATATAGAGTAACCATTACTTCAATTCTTCCCTTAAAGGGATCTTTGGTCATTCACCCAGGTAACTGTATACCTGGAAAAGGAGAAATCCCAAACATTTTGAGGACTGATAGACATAGGAATTAGGTTGACACTGAAACCCAGAGATCCAAAGCAGCATTATGCCCAAACCCCACTGGAGAGGGGGCTAATGGGGACCAAGCAGTAAATGGGGTCCTGCCTCAGGTTCAGCTCACAGTGAGCGTGCTGCTTCCTCTGGCCCATCTTGTAGTCCTTCTCCCTGTGCTTGAATATAAAACTAGAATATGGACACACTTAGTTGTTGGCAGACAGCCCACACACTGCAGTGGGAAAGCCAGGTGGAAGCCTCTGACACTGCCCTTCCCCATTCCAGCCAAGATAGTAAGTTAAAAACAGTATCTAATCCTTAGGGGATGGCAGATCTCAAAGATTCCGGGGGTGGGGTGATCTCTATCACACTGCCATTTACCTCACCAGTCTGGCCTCTACAAAAGCCAGGTGGGTCCTGCAGAATGGCTGTGGACTGGGAAACTCAATTCAGCACTAGCCCCAGCTGCAGCCGCTATGCTATGCCAGATGTGATTATCTCTCTGACAGCAGATTAACATTGCCTCAGGCTCATAGTTTGCCTCATGGATTAGAAAAATGCATTCTTTCCAACCTCTATCGGAAAGGGAGATCAGAAAGGGAGATCAGATCCCAGTTTCTCCTTCATGTGGGACAGACAGTATCTTGCTCCAGGCTGTGTTAACTCCCCAGCCCTCTGTCAAACATAGTCCAAAGAAACCTGGCCCCCCAGACATCCTGCAGAATATCATACTGGTCCTCTCTATTGGTGACAGTATGTTACTTGGACCTGAGAAGCAAGATGTGGCAAATATGTTGGAGGCCTTAGTAATACACATGCCCTTCCTATAGGAGAAAAATGCTACAAAAATTCAATGGCTCTGGGCACTGTTGGTAACACAGTTTCTCATTAAAGGATGAGGTGTGGCTGCCACCCAGTTACCTCATGTTTCTCATGAAACATTCTCTGGTAGAGTCACTGTTCTGGCATGAATAATTGACCCTGAGAGTCAGAGAGAGAAAGGGCTGCTTTCGGACTTCCCAGGTGGCTCAGTGGTAAAGAATGCACCCACCAATGCAGGAGATGCAAGAGACGTAGTTTCGATCCTTGGGTCAGGAAGATCCCCTGGAGTAGGAAATGGCAACTCATTCCAGTATTCTGGCCTAGAAAATTCTATAGAGGATCCCAGCGGGCCACAGATCATGGGGTCGCCAAGAGTCAGACAATTGAGCACACACCCACGCAGGGCTGCTTTTACAATTGAGGGGAAAGGAAGGCTGTGTTTGGCACCCACCTAATCCACTTGCTGCCTCTTAATGGCAAATGGGTAAGTACAGCAGCCACAGTCCACTTCACACCCACCGAGTAAGTGCTTGGACTGGATAAGGGGAAGAAGAAAACAGCAAGGAGTAGAGAAGGAAGATGATGAGTATCAGTTGCAGCCTCCAGAGCAGCTGCTGTGGTGAAGGCTCTAGTTCATTTTTCTTATAAGTTTCCCCATGAAAAAAAGCTCCCCAGCCCCAGAGGAGCTGTTTGCAGAACTTATTTATGAAATAAGCGAAGCAGAGGCACCAAGAATGAGCTGCAGTGGGTCTGTGGTGCATCACCCAGGTTTACCACCTCCTTTGGGGCTTAAGCACTCATTCCCCTCCCCTGCTAAGAGTGGTGACAGCTGCCAGCTAGCCGCCACATCCCTCTCTAGCCCTGACCTTCTGCCGAAGTGTTTCTTTGCCTAAGATCACAAACCCTTCCTGGGGGCAGCACATCCAGTGACTTCTCCATGTGGAGACATGAGACCCACAACTCTGTCTCAATTCAGGGTGACTCTGAAGGGCTATTGAAGCTGCACAGCCAATCATGGATTACTGAGGCCTTCCTTCAGCTGCATCACAGTTCACCTTCTCCCCTACCCAATAATGCTATCTTCACTTTCCCAAAGGTATTGATCCCAAGAGGACCCCTCCAAAACCTTTCTGCACGCAAACCTCTATCTCATAATCTGTGACCCAAGGAACCCTAGCTGCAACACATGCGGGGTCTCATTTGCTCCTCACCATGACTGGGATTGCATATGTTTTTACCATTATCCCTGTTTTACAGAGGAAACTCAAGCTCTAAGAATTTTTGTAAACTGGCATCCTCCCTTGTTCTACATTCTTAGCCAAACTGGATAAGGAAAGGCTAACCCTTGTCTTGGAATCAGCAAGTAGCCCCCTGAGAGCCTCCAGGTGCAGCCAGTCAGCACTAACTCTTAGAATGTCTCTTGCT
>NW_011494681.1:1452798-1454695 GCF_000754665.1 Bison bison bison
TGTGGCCCAGCTCCACTCTCTAGGCTCCATAATCCGCCCTGCTCTACTGCTGTGGGTTCCCGGGATTGTCTCTCATGAAATCAAAGCTCTCTCTTGTGCTTGTGACACTGTGCAGAGGAGTCTCCCTGGCACGACCAGCTATGGTTGTGACCTGCCACCCACAACCTATGAGTCCCAGATTTCAAGGTAACTAGAATGCCCCATATGCATGGTGATATTGGGCCTATAATTCAGAGGTTTATGAAGTGATGTGTGGCTAGAAAGTTAAATAACTGCAGAGATCATCCAGGTCTGCTTCAATCTCTTCTCTCCCTGTCCTCAAGCTCTTAGCCACTCCTTTGAGGATGGCTCTGTCACCGGTCTTCCCCAAGTTTCAAGGAGAGATAGTGCTCGACAGAGGAAATGCTTAATGGGAATGTGGCTGAAACTGTCTCCACTATGATGGAGGGACAGATTGTCTTCAGCTTCTGCAAGTTCATTCTCAGTTTTTCTCTGAGCAGTCTCTGAGACAACATCTGGACTCCCATCAACTCTGCACATATGCCACGTTTATAAGTAACCAGGCAGGGCAATGGAGCGTGTTTAGTTATTTTGCATAAGAACTTCCCTTGCACAAACTTCTATATATAACTCATTTGGCAACCCCCTTTTCTACCCACTAGTGCAGAACACGTTCTTAGGAGAGCTCACAGCCCTTCTGCCCTGGGCTCCCTGAGGCCACGGAAAGAAAATTCCAGGTATTGCTGTTCCCCTACCCCTCATATCCACATCCCTTATCCCCACATCCCTAGACTTGTCTCTCTTTCATTCCAGCCAAGGTTCTTCTGCCCAGGAAGGTCAGTCTCCTTCCCCCAACCCACACTAGTTGGCTCCAGTTAGTTCCTGCCTTTCTCCTCCTCTCATGCTGTTTCCACCTTCCTCCCCAAGGAGGATCTCCTTGACACCCTCACTAATCCACGTGCACTGCATCCTCCCCCAAGATACCACTCCGAGGAGCCTCATGCCACTTCAAGCACTCAAGATGCCTTATCCACATGCATATGTACAGATATTGGACTAAAATGGCCAATTTTCAATGAAGTCTGACACAATTTTAGAGCCAGAATACTGTTTCTAGGCTCAGACTTCATCATCTACAGAAATGTGATCCTAGGCAAATCCTTTAACTTCTCCAAGCTTCACTATCCTCTTCTGTAAAATGGAGAAAGTAAAGCTATGCAGCATGTTTGTGGCAAGAACTAATGGACCATGACCTTTAAACTGACAATTGTTACACAGATGGTACTCTTATCACTACTGTGCTGTTTTTCCTCCAATGCCCTCTCACTCCATATCTTCTACTTCCTTCCTAACCCTACCCTGGGTCATACACAGTGCCAGGAACACTGAAGGCTAATTTTAGATGTAGAGTTAAGAAAGAATCAAAGAAAACCACTTGTCCAACAGAATGGGGGAGCATCAGTTAACAATGTTAAATCTTCTTGTAGATGTTGCTTCACAGGGTGAATCTAGAACTTTCTCTACAGGGAAACATGCTGAAATGGGCTGAAAATTGGCAGCCCACCTAGCAAATATATGCTGAGAGGAAGAGAAAGAGCATAAGAACACTTCCATTCCTTTTTCTAAAATGGGGCTAAGACTGTAACAAGGGACTAACTGATCTCTGGAACCCTTGTGAGCTTCTCCCCCAAAAGATTACTACCTTTAAATGACCAGCTTTTTAAAAATCCGTCTTAGATCATTTTTATCTCCATGACATGATCAGTTTCTCTTCAACATCTGATGCAACCCTTAGTGTTTTCCATTGCTTTCTAGCTGTGTCAGATTTCCCTAGAAGACAGAAATGAAAGTGATGACTAAGAAGATTGCACTTAAAATTCAAATTTTTGACCTACAC
>NW_011494681.1:1454795-1478286 GCF_000754665.1 Bison bison bison
ATTTGCAGTCTTTTCTCTTTTTTTGCCTTCCCTCCTAGACTTGCAGCCTTAAAGCAGAGATTTAGTTCATTTACTTGAAACTATATAAAGCAGAACCTACTCAGAGAATTCAGACTTTTTTCTTTTCCTATGTCCCTGACAATCTTCTAAAGAGACAGAAAGGGCTACAAGCCAGAAATATACTAGTTACCATCTATTTCCCTTTGTCACTTAGGAACAATTAGGCATTTACTTATCAACCTCCACACTGACCTATATCCCAATCTTGCCTCCAAGTCAAATCATTTAAAGAACCACATCTGGAATATAGAAAGACATAGGAAAAAAGAAAAAAAAAAAAAAAAGACAAACCATGAGGTAGGAACAAATAAAAATGTGGAGTCTTTCTTCAGACCACCTCAACAGACACTCATAGAGTATTTCCCTCACAGAAACAGGATGGGATTTCTCAATTGGTTTTTTTTTTTTTCCGGTGACCCAAACTTGAGCAATACAGTCAGTACTTTGATGACTATCTAAGATAATTAAATGGTTATGTGATGTGTTAATGTAGCCCATTTTCCAGTGTGGTCTATTCCAAATATGCTCATTTGTAAACCAAAATCACTTAACAGTTTAGCAAACATCTTAGCCCCATTTTCAACCTAAAGGCAAATTCTTTTGTCTGTCAAGCTAGGAAAAATTAACTCATTCGCTGGCCCAAACCGTCAGAGAGGGATATTCTGGAAGGAGGAATGGCACCCCAGGCATAGTTCAGAGCATCATACACGAACTCTACACTTCCTCAACATATTTTTCAGAATCCAGGCACTCAGACTACAAAACTGACCCAAACCAACCCTAAATAGAAGTTCATGGTCTCAGACTGACCCATTAGCAGATCATTTTAATACAAGTCAGGTAATGACAGATATACAGGGCCAGGAGTTGGGGCTGGGGTAGGGGTAATAGAGAAGGGGTTGCCTGACCACATCTTAAATGATAAGCAGGAACTGGACAGGAAAGGGGAAGAAAAAGGGCCAATTCAGGAAAGGAAAATAACAAAGAATCAGAAGAATCAGCAAACATTTTTATCCCATAAGTACTCATCATAGGCAGCTACCATTTGGTAGAGTTGAGCCTGCCATTTCGTCCCTCTCTAGTTCTGGAGCCCCTAAGACAGGCTGACCTAAAAAGCCTACCTCTAACACGCCCGTGCCGTCTCAAGGCCTTACTGCCTCAGTGACCCTGCGTTGCCACTCCCTGGGAACTCAGAGGTGCCAGCACCCTCTGGTGATCTATGCTGAGTTGAGGAAGAATGTTTTCCTCCTTATTGAGACTTGTTGTGATGGAGAAGTCCCCATGTGGTGCTCAGTGTTTCCCAGAATATTCAAAGAAGCAGCCCTTGCAAGCTTTACCTCAACCCACTGGGTTCCCTCCAAACCTAAGGACTCAGAAAAGACTTTGCGAGAGGATCTGCCACGGGAGCCGAGGAAATCACCACTGCTTCCTCAGAATCCCCCTCACCCCCCAATTAAGCCTAAGAGCTTTGATGTGGGGCCAAGCTCCTTCTCCCCAGAGGCACTCATCTTTCCCAGAGTTCCTCACTTCGCCCGCCCTCTGACTTCTGGCTGGCGGCCTGCCAGTTTGCAAGCAGCCCCAAGGTACCTCAGTCCTGACAGAGGACACAGCTGAGGCCAGAGGTGGGGCCGCTGCTGCATCATTTCTCTCTACTTCAATCACTAATGAGAACATGAATCTCCAAACATCATTTTCAACATCAGAAACTGTTAACAGCAGATGCCTCCAGAGAGGGAAACAGAGCAGATGCTGGATGAAAGGAGACCAACTGTTTTACACATTTCTTACTAGTTTTGAGTGTTGTGCTGTGCTTATGCATCATCTTTTCAGGGAGTATAATTTTCTAGATAATTACTTTAGAAAGAAAAGTAACTTTTTCAGAGTATTTTCTACAATGCAATACTGAGGCCTTTCCTTTGTACTCAAATGGTTTAATAATCTCATAGGTAAAAGGTCAGTAGGTTAAAACAAAAAACTGGTGATTAAGAAGACAAATGTCAGACACTAAACTCACTCTGAGACCTTAATTTTCTTTACCTCTCTGCCTGTTACCACGTTTGTAAATTTGGGATAATTACAGTACCTGTCTCACAGACTTACTGTGTGATGAAATGAATGGATGCATGTGAAAGTTTTGGTGTCTACCAGATTGTAAATACTGTGCCATCGACTACTATCAAGCATCATACTTATAAATTGTTGCTCACCTCTGCCACCCTCTGCTGTGGCATGTGGTAAGAAGAAAAGCAGGTAAACATGCCTCTGAGAAAAACAGCATATAGACTAAGTAAAATCTGAGTGCGTTCAAAGCCCCTGTCACTCTTTGCGACGCGACTCCAGGCCGCCAGAGGAACACTTCCTTTTGTGTGAGCCACATGTGGTACGCAGTATAGGACCTGAATCAGGAACCTGGTTCAAGCAACTGTTCTCCACTCACCTGCCATGTGCCTCTTGGTCAAACCTCACGGTCTCCAGTCTTAGTTTCTTCACAGGAGTGTAACGGGACCAAGGAATCTAGTGTATGGGAAAGGGCTTTGTAACCACGAAAACCCTACAGATAAGGTACAGTTATTCAGAAAATATACAATTGATGGTCTATTAAATAGAACAGCTAAATTAAACAGAAGGAATGTTTAGGAACTGGAACCACCCCGAAGTTTCTACACTGCCATGAAAGAAGTCTACTTTCTGGTAAAACTCTGCAGTAGCTAAAATCAACTGCTGAAGAAACAACCCTCTCTCAGAATACTCTCCTGGTAGAGTTGCTGGTACCCCCTGGGTCACCACCCTCCCAGGGTAGAAGAACCCTGAGACTCTGAGAGCTTCCCTTTCTCTTCCAGATGTTTCCTCTGGGTCTACTACTCTGAGTCCTTCCACTTCTCCAGAAATAACATGTTCCCTTCAAACCCAAGGCACCAAAACATACTGCAGGTTCCTATACTTCAATCCACAACAACTTTTAGTAAATTCAAACAAACCTCAGAGAACCAACTTCACCAAGTAAGTAACTTACTCATTAACTAAGTCTTCCAGGCCACAGTTTCCTTACCAGAAAAATGATATTTCAAATTCTAAGAGTCACATGAACTTGGCACAAGTATAAATTTAGTTTTGACTGTTTCTTATCTCTCTGTCCATTCTGGTTAATTCCATAAACTTCCACCCATAGACTCAGGCTGAAAACCATCTCATGCTCAGCTCCCTCCAGTTTTGAAGAAGGTGGGTCCTGACTTGTTTGAATCCTCAGATGTAAAAGGACTTGCTCACCTGGCCAGGGTTCTTCCATAGCTATTGTTTAGTAAAGTCTTGCCTAGTGAGGAGACAAAGAATACTTGGATGAAGGATTAGCTTATTCATCCACTTAATAAATATTTACTGAGTATCTGTTATACACCACAGGGAGCAGTTCAGTAAGAACCTAACCCACCTGTTAGGTGGAGGTGGAGGTAAAGGGGCTCAGGCGGTATTCCAGAGGAAGTAAAGTTTGGCTGAGAGCTGAAGGAAGAATAGGAGGCAAATCTCCTAGGAGCATTCATGAGACCAAAGGCCTTGCAGTGGGAGAGAAGGAAGATGAGTGAGTGAATGAATGAATGAATGAACTAATGAGTGAATGAACGGGCAGCCAGGCCTTACCCTTGGCAACTGGTACCTCTCATTAGGTTCCTTTTTCTATTAGTACATCCCTGTTCCCTGACATGTATGGTTACATTTCATCAGTCTACAAAGCAGACTGTGAGTCCTGGACATCTACCACTGTGGTTAGAAAGGAATTTTGCAGTATTTATATAAATGTTTCCTTGGTTTCTACTGTGTGGAGAGCAGTCACTATCCAAATGGAGGGCTGAGAAATTTCAAATTTTCAGTACTAATTCATTAATTTCCCCCAATTTATAGCTTCCATTTAGCCCTTTCCATTATCAGCATAGTTGAAATACCTCCCTAAACTAGCTGGAGCAATTTAGATATTTTCATTTTGCAATAAGATCCAGTAAATCTAGTATAGAATTTAACCACACTTTTCTTTCACAAGGTGAAAATCCTCTAGGGAGATAAGTTTACTAAGTAGACAGAAGAAAAACTTTTGTCATTCTTGAGAAAAGGGGGAATGAGGGGGAAAAAAAAAACAAACCTGTAAATGTCACTACTGACTAATCCCATCTATTTTGGAAGGCCCTGGGGGGTTTTAGGGCTTTCCAAGTGGTAAATTGAACAGTGGCATTCCTCTGAAAAAGGAATGTTCTGCGTCTTCTCCCTGGAATGCTCACCTGCTGTGGTGGAACAAAAGGTGAATGGGGATTTGGAGGCACAACCTGCTCTCGGGTACCAGAGGTCACCTGTACTTCTAAAGCCCATGAATCAAGCATGTCCCTCATCTGATAGCTTTCTTCAGGCCACTGTGGTCTTGTGATAATGCCTCTTCAGCACTTGTCTCTCCTGCTGCTTCTATTACTATTGATTCCTCTTATACCTGACCTTGGACTGATACCCAGATCTGTTCCCATGAGCCTGCCCTGAACCCTATCAAATCCATGTGATTCCTAAGAAATATGTTACTGTCAAAAATTCAGAAAGTGTTTTCATTGTTAAAAATGACATTTAAATTATGCTGGTATTCACTGGAGAAGGAGTAGACCTGTGTAGCTAAGGAAATATGTCTGTCCTTGCCATGGTTTTTAGTTTCCACCAGGCTTGGACAAACTTCCTATATTTATCACTATGTTTTTTCCCAAATGAGGTCGAAGACATTAGGTTAAAAATAAATTTTTGCAATGGTGGTTTGTTATATGAGTCTCTCTGTTTATGAGTCTCTCTGTTTTTGTGTACGCCTGAAATTTTCCATGATAAATGCTTACAAAAAGAAAAATAAGTAAGCACAGCATTTCCCAGACTATAGGATCCTTGCTGCTTTACTTGCTCCTCTCCAGTGCCACCAAAGACATCCGCAGCTAGGGAAGCTCTGAAAGCTGAACTTCAGGCAGTTGTGAGTCAGCCCTGGATCCTATTTTGCTCAGTCACTTAGAAGTGGAACTCAATATTTTTGTATCTTACATCCCACCAATACTTCCATAAAGTAACTCTGTCTCACTGTGGTTAAAGATTCACTTCTTTTGAGAAGAAATTACATATTAACATGCATTCTGATGTTACTCTTACCTTTATTTAAAAGGTAAATGTTTTAAGGACATTAATCATTGCTATACTATTATTGGGAGTAAATTTTATTCTTATGTCTAGAAAACATATTAGCAAATGATTATGTCTTAGTAGTTAAATTTTGCAATGCAATACTACCTTAAGGCTAAACCACAACACAGATAAATAAAACACTGAAAATGAATTCTATAAATGTCATTGACACAAGTTAAAAAAAAATCCATCGAACATTTACAAAGTTAATAATAATGCCTAGCATGCTTGCAAATAATCATAGGGTGAAACTATGCTTGCTTCTTAGGAACTGTTATAAAAATTCCACATCCCACCTACACAACTTCTGGGTCACAAGCATTCTACTCCCAGTTGAAAGCCATTCTCTCAGAAGACGTTTCTAAATACACCTAAGGTCATGACAAGCAGTGTTTCATTTCCTCCCGTCCTGTCGATGGAGAGTGGCGGACACACAAAGGAGATGCAGAAGACAGCGGAGGACTCAATGCCAACTTTAACCAGAATGCTAGTCCTGCCCCACCTCGAAATACCCCAGCTTGGCCCTGACATCAAATGTGGGCCCTTGGCCGTAACAGGAAACAAATTCCTCATGCTCCATTAAAGTGTCCTGTGTTATCTTGCCTGGAAAATCCCATGGACGGAGGAGCCTGGTAGGCTGCAGTCCATGGGGTCGCTAAGAGTCGGACACAACTGAATGCCTTCACTTTCACTTTTCACTTTCATGCATTGGAGGAGGAAATGGCAACCCACTCCAGTGTTCTTGCCTGGAGAATCCCAGGGACGGCGCGGCCTGGTGGGCTGCCGTCTATGGGGTCGCACAGAGTCGGACACGACTGAAGCGACTTAGCAGCAGCAGCAGTGTTATTCAAAAGAAAACCTTAGCATCTCCTTAATAATATGGATCATTTCGAACTAACAAGATGATGGCCAGTCTGAATTAGTGAAAACCATCTTTATGCTTTAATGTGATTTATTGGGCAGTCTTTTAAAGTCATTTCATTACTTGCAAAATTATGGTGTAACTCAAAGGTAGGCTAATACAGAACTGTTTTATGGGTATCTCTTGCATGGTGACTAGGTAGGAAAGACTTTTCAATGTAGTTAGTCATTAAATTCCAAAATGTCCAAATAGAGCCTGGAAGCCATCTGTTCTTTCAGTTTTTTGATTGTCTGTTTTTAAGCCTTTTAAATAGAATTCTATTTCCATTCCAAAAGCAATGGCTTTGCCCAGTTTGAACTGTCAGATTTACTATGGTCTGCTCTATATTAATTATTAATAGATTGTGACCTTTTGTTAGAGCATCAGCTGCATGCAAGAACTTAAAAAGGAAAAGTTGCACAAACCAAGCTTTCTTAATAAACCCTGCTCCAGGATGAGGGAGCAACTGGCAATCTCTGGGAGGAACTGCAGAGTGAAGCACACAACAAGGGCCCTACCACAGCTTCTGAGAGGTGCACAAACAGTGCAGGGAGCCTGTGCTAAAGGAGAGCATATGCTGTGTGAGTTCAACATACACATCAGATTGGGCGCTACCACATCGTTAGTGCCTAAGTGCACATGTAGCGTGCACGCTTGTTCCTCATAGCAGTCTCCTTTCTCTTGCCCATAGCTACCCTGCAGAAGGGAGCCTAGCCCAACAGCCAAGTACTCCCCACTCTTATAGTAAATGGCAGAATTAAAACCCCAGGGTGCCCTTTTGGATTAAACAAGATTCAAGGGAGTAGGGTTCCTTGTAAACAATTACAGAAACAACTTTAGGGAGAAGACATGACTCAGTCAGGGCAGGTGAGAATAAATGTAAAAGTGGAACATATATTCCAGTTCTTCTGTTTATTCTTCCAAAACCCATTAAAATAGCATTACAAAAAAAAAAAAAAGATTAAGGAAAAAACCCCTAAGCAGCCAACGGAATCTGCCTCCCACGGGACTTGAGCCACAGGTGTGGGCAGAATGAAATGCCAACAGGAGCGGGGAGATTAAATGAGAAGGTTACAATGGATGATGAGGTACTCATGCAGGTACACACGCACGCACTCCCCGACAGCACCTCTTGGACCAACCCTTTTCAATGGTTCAGCTATCAGAATACTTGCAAGGCAAGTTTACATCCTCCAGGCAACAGATTGGACAACTCCTCCCTGGGGAAACTGAATATCCCAAGAGAAATCTGTCTCCACTCCTGCATACATTTAAAGGTCCTCCAATGGAAAAATTGAGAGCCCTGCCAGATCTCTCTTCAGAAAAGCCTGCCCGCTGATAAGCCCTACTTACACAAAACTTCCAGTCAGCGTTGCAGTGCCTCCCCTAAAAATAAGTGACAAAGACATTTGAGAAAAGCCACACCTTTGAAAGAAACAGACTGAAACAAACTAACAGGAAGAAGAAATTCAGGGGAAATAAAATTACAAGGAGTAGGGGAAAAAAAGGTTTTAAGTTAATATCAACTTCCTTAGCGAGATAAAAGATATACTCATTTAACAAGATACTATTTTTTTTAAAAAGAGAGCTCTTAGGAATTCTAAATATGATAGCAGAGATGAAAAGCTCCATGGAAGGGTTAAATCATAAAGATGAATAAATCTCCCAGAAAGAATAGGGAAAAAGAGAAAGAAGTTGACTAGAGAAAAAAAAAAATTTTTTTCTTTAAAAAAACAGAGGATAGATCCCAAAGGGTTAATATCCAGAAAGGGAAAATAAAGAAAATAGAGAAAGAGAGGCAGATGAGAAAGAAGGGCAAAAGGGAAGGAGCGGGGAATAAAGCGGGGAATAAAGAGTATCATCCTGACAAACAATGTAGCTCTTATGTAGTTAGTACTGAAGTAATAGAGCACATCATAGAATGTTGAGTTCTAAATCTATAATAACTTGAAACAAAAAACAAAACAAAACCTGAAAACCAATGGAATTTACAGTGTAGAATCCTCAAAAGGCTTGAGAACTAGCAGTCCCAGAGACTTCATAAATTGGGGGTTACAGCAAAGCGATCAGACCTAAGAAGAGATGAGTGGAGGCCATTTGAGAAGCAATTAGAGCCTTCTAAACCCTCCTGGTGGCTCAGTGGTAAAGAATCCACCTGCAATGCAGGAGACATAGGTTTGATCCCTGGGTCAGGAAGATCCCATGGAGAAGGAAATGGCAATCCATTCCAGTATTCTTGCCTGGAGAATCCCATGGATAGGGGAACCTGGCAGGCTACAGTCCATGATTTAAGAAAAAAAGAGTCAAACACGATTTAGCAACTAAACACACACAACACACACACAAGCCTTTCCTGCTCTATACCACTGGGTCTACACCCTGCTCTTCCACAGCCCTGGAAGACAGAATG
Source organism: Bison bison bison (assembly GCF_000754665.1). Taxonomy (NCBI): domain Eukaryota; kingdom Metazoa; phylum Chordata; class Mammalia; order Artiodactyla; family Bovidae; genus Bison; species Bison bison. The sequence goes on from NW_011494681.1 coordinate 1,463,354, forward strand.
TTTATTCTTTGAAGAAACTCTGGCTTGGAGGTCAACTGGCCTGGTTGTATGTTTGGGAACAGTACCAGAAACTAGGGCATTTGGTGATCCTAAAATGCTGTCTAACTCCCAGCTCTCCTTCCCCAGCCCTATTTCCTCAATGGGGTACCAGGACACAGGCAGCATACTTGTAACCTTGGAGGAGGTAAGAAAAGTTTTTCTGGAGAGTATGACCAGTCCCTAAAATGTCCAGAAAAAAGTTAATCAGAGGTTTCCTAAAATAGTGCTTCCAGATCACATAGTAGGAATCTCAAAATCAACAAGCCCTGTCTATAAACTCAGAGCTTCCAATTAGCTTTTTGGTTCACTAATCTTGAGTGGACATCCAAGGGTTACCATATATCTAAGGAAGGCCTAGAATAAGAAAAGCAAAGAACAAAACTATCAGATAAAAGCAATTTGGAAGAAAAAATATATATACAGAAATTAAAATAAACTTTAAAGTATTATTAAATATGTGACAATGCTACACCCTTAAAACAAGAATAGGAATCTTAAAAAGGAACATTTAGTTTGCCAAAAAACAGAAGCATTAGAAATTAATAAACATTAATGGTAATAATGAAAAACTCAAAAGAAGGAAATCTGATTAACAACTGTTTCAGAAAGAGGGAACAGAAAACCAAGGGGAGGAAATCATCCATAAAATAATTTAAGAAAATTTCTCAGAAGATATGAGCATCCAGATTTCCTGAAAGGACCACTGATGGCCCAGTATAATGGATGAAAATAGGCTTATGGCCAGGAACATTACTGTGAAATTTCACAACACTGGAACAAAGAAAAGACCCTTTTTTTGCCTTGACTCCAAGAGGATGTTCTCCATCAAAACAAAAGAGTAAACCAAGAAAGAGGAAGAGATAAGAAATCCAACTCAGGAGAAAAACAGGGAATTCCAAGATTGATGGTGAAGGGAAGTCCCAGGGTGACAGCTCTGCAACAGTGTAGAGAGCTCTTACCCCAGGACAAGGCTGGAGGAGTGGAAAGGCTCTATTCAAGAGAAAGACAGACATTGGTAGGTTACCTAATGGTGGTTGACCTGTATCTATCAGGTGTGTCTATTAGAGGGTCGTACAAAGAAAATTACACAAATGGGAGGAAAGGCAACTCTTAATTTCAGGAAAAATAAGGAGAAAAGAAACAACCAGAGTCCACAATGCTCAACTGTAAATTGTATTTCCTTAACAAGTGACATAAGTGCATACGTTGATTTAAGCAAGGTGTATTATCTTAGGAGCATGGGGCACAGGTACAGAGAGGAATGGGGTATAAGACAGTTGGATGCTTATCCAACTCTTAACACAAAAGGCGACAGAAAATGTCTAAAAGTCACATTTTAAGACAGTATAATTCAGGCATATTATTTGGAAGCACCAAGATGTGTATTCCAGAAGAAATGGCTAAAAAAATGACAACTGGTTGCCTCTGGAAAGAGGCCCTGGAGGAGTGTGAGGACTGATGCAGGGAACCATTGTTTTGTTATAAATTTGTCAATTCTATTCAACTTTTTATATGGGCATATATAACTTTGATTAAAAAAAATTTAAGTACACTTTTTTCAAAATGAAAAGATAAAACAAATGTAAAGGATTTTAGTTCTTAGTTAATATAATAAATCAACATGGTGAGGGACTACTGACTCCTCCAGATAAGAGGATGGTCTCATTCTCCTCATTCCCAGCATCTAGCACAGAATAGGAAATCAGTAAATATTTGTTGTTTGATTGATTCCTCTGTTAATGGGTGTCTTGGGCTACATTAATAGAATAATTCTAGGGGGAAAGTTAATAGCTAACATTCATTGAACACCTACTTTGTGTCAGTCTTTGTGCTGGCCATACATTTTATGTTGTTTAATTTTCACATGAGGAAGATGCTGACTTTGTCCCCATTTTATAGATGAGGTCTACTCTTAACCACTAATTTTTACATCCAAGGAGGAGGTGTTTGGTGGTCAGTATAGTGTTGAAACATTTTATAACAAACAGGCCACAATGGGAATATTCTGTTCCGAATACACACACACACATACACACACACACACACACACACACATACCGTCTTTAGAGGTAGAATGTAATCACAGGAAGTTGAACAGGATGTGAGAAGACCAAAAAGCATGCCAGTAGGGGTGGGAAATAGGGATAGTTTCTCAATGATGATAGTTTAATCATGTTTCAATGAGGCTGGTAAAGAAAAGGGATGGGATTTGTTCTTTGTGCCCCAAGTAGTAAAACTATATCTGACAGTAGAGATTATACAAAGCTATGTTTCAGTTTAAGGAAGAACTTTTCTGCAGTTCAATGGTAAATCAACTACTCTGGAAAACAGATGGTCCCATTAGAAAATCATTAGTTCATCAAACTCCAGGTCTAGAAGCAAATCTAAAGAAATTTCATCCAATCAACCTCAAGATGCTTGAATCATCTTTACATCATCCTCCTAAGAAGCACTCTAAATCAGAGATAAAGAACATATCAGAGGCAACACATCAAAAAAAAATTTTTTTTTTAAATCAAAGTTATACATGCATACAATTTAAGGAGTTCAACAAGATTTGCTAAGGAAAAACAGAAACTCCTCACTAGAGATATCCACTTTCAATTTTTTTAAGGTAATTCTTTTAGAAAATTTGGAGGGCTACTCTCAAGTTGATGTGTGCAGGCTTCTCACTGCGGTGGCCTCTCTTGTTGCAGCATGCAGGCTCTAGAGCATGGGCCCAGTAGTTGGGGCACAGGGGCTTAGTTGCCCCATGGCATGTGGAATCTTCCTGGATCAGGAATCCAAACTGTGTCCTCTGCATTGGCAGGCAGATTCTTAACCACTGGACCACCAGGGAAGTCCCCAATATAGTTTATGTGGTGATTGTGGTTAGATCAGCACGTAGTGCTTACATTACTATAACTAGTTCTTCCCTAGTATCTCAGTCATAAAGAATCTGCCTGCAATGCAGGAGACCAAGGTTCAATCCCTATGTCAGGAAGATCTCCTGGAGAAGGAAATGGCCAACTACTCCAGTATCCTTGGCTGGAAAATCTCACGGACAGAGGAGCCTGGTAGGCTGCAGTCCATGGCGTCACAAACAGTGTGGCACAATTGAATGACTAACACACTTTACTATAACTAAACACTATTCAGAGTTGAGTCAGGATTTAAGCTATGATTATTTTTCCTTTCTTACACATCTTTGTATTTCATTCATTCCTCTGGAATGAATAAAAAGACTCACCTTTTGTCTTTGCTTAATTTCTTATGTATTTACCTGTAATTCAAGCCCTCAATTTTCTGTCACATGTCTAAATTTCCTCTCAAGACACTCACATGCATAGGTGCACACTTGGCATCTGAGAACTTCCTTTACCATCACCTGGAGAGTCCCTTCACCTTTCTCCTATTTCCTGTATGTCCTGTCTCTCTCTTATTTGGTTTTCTCCATTGTTTCAGAGGTGCTCATTCCACAGTAGCTTCTTGAGAAAGGTTGTGTGGGAGGTAAAATTTTTTAATGTTTTCAAGACTAAATATATCTTGATTATACCTCATACCTGATTCTAAATTGTATACTAGCATTGCTGTAGAGAAGTCATTCTGATAGCTGTTCTTTGTATATGACTTGTTTTGTCTCCCTTGAAGCTTTTAAGATTGTCTCCTTGTCTTGAGTGATGGGCACTGAGAAGTTTCACAGTGCTGTGCCTTGGGTGTGTGTCTGTTTCCTTGCACTGTGCTGGGCACTCAATAGAGAATTCCAGTCAGGAAACTCATGCCTTTCAGTTCTGGGAAATATATTTTGTTTCCTCTCCTTGGTTTGTTCTGTTCCCTCTTTTGGCCACTCATTCAGAAACTGCACTTCCTGGATTGATCCTCTAATTATTTTATCTTTACTTTTCTCCCTTGTTTTCTATCTCATTTCTTTGTATTCTAATTTCTGAGATGTTTTCTCAACATTTTCCTCCAACCCTTCTACTGAAATATTCATTTTTATGTTATTTTATCAATTTCTAAGAGCTTTTTGTGTTTTATAATTTGCTCTTTCTAGCATCCTATTTTTATTTTCTGGTTAATTTTTTAATCTTGAAGTTTTTTCTTGCATAACCTCTTTTTTTCCTCTATGAATTAGCTGTTTCCAGTTGTTTGTTTGACTTTTTGGTCTCTCTCTCTCATTTGAGGCTGTTCTTTGAAGTCTGGTATTCCTTGAAGGTCTACTTATATCAAATAGGAATTTAAAAACTGACTGGAAGCTCTGGCCTTTGAATGAGCTTTGTCCAATTTGGGTTTCACTTTAATCTATCTGGGTTTTTATTAAACATCAGAAACATTAAGTATTTCTTCCTGAGTTGACCAGATATGGCAGAGCATACTTTTCTATATTTTTGTTTGAAAGTTAGAGTCCTAGCTGATAAAATTCTAAGATCTGAGGGGTGTTTTGGGGCACTATCTCTGCCATTGCCCTCAACTATGCTTGAGTCCTCAGTCCAAAGACTGTTTTATCATCTGCAGAGGAGAAAAATAGACTCCAGGCTCCTATTGAGGTTGGAGTGGAGATGGGATCTAGCATCACTGAATTGTTAGAAGGGTCCAAGACTCTTAATTACCTCACAGCATCAGTCAGCTCATTGTATGCTTCCCCTGTCACTCTAGGTCCAATTCCAAAGTCTTTGGGGAATTCTGAAATTTAGAAAGCTGATCCCACTACCAGCATAGGATTCACCTTTCCCAGGTCTGCTAAGTTGGTTACCACTTTTCCACATGCTTTCCACCTTTAGGATATTTTCGTTTGGACTCCTTCTCTAATTCCCTCATGTTTGTCAGTCTGTACCTTAAAAAAACATAAAAAGCAGTTTACTCTAGCTTTAGTGGTTTGGGAAGGAAGAAAGAACTAGAAATGTGTGTTCAATTTGCCATCTTTGCCCCCAAACATTCCCATTCCATTTTTGGGCAATTTTGACAGAAAGTTCCATTCTATTGGTATGATCTCTTTGGAGGAAAACTGGTCATATCAAATTTTTAAATACAAATAATCTTTAATAGTTATTTAAAAGATATATTTGTAAAAGTGATCAAAGAAATAGAGATATCTATTACAGCATATCTTTCATTCAAATACATAAATAAACAAATAGGAAACAATCCAACTGACTATTGGTAGGAATATGCAGAAATAAATGTCAGTTTATCCATGTAATAGGAGACCTTTCAGATGTATAAAACAATGAGGTAGTCTATATAGAGGCAGACAAGCAGAGTGACAGCTTGTTACAGAGCATGAACTTTAAAGCCAGGGATCATATACCAGCTTTTCTACTACATGACCTCAGGCAAGTTGTTATAGCTCCTCTGCCTCTGTTTCCTCATCTGTAAAATGGGGTTGGATTTGTTTCCTGTGCTCTACAACAAATTACCACACAGAGGCTTAAAACAATATGAATTTATTATCGAACAGTTTCCATGTATCAGGAGTCCAGGCACAACTCAACTGGGCCTTCTGCTCAGGGCCCCATACAGTTGCAATCAAGGTGTCCGCTGGGGTGTGTTCTCATCTGGAAGTTTAACTGGGGAAGGATCTGATTTCAAGCTTGCTCAAGTCATTTGCAGAATTCATTTCCTTATGTCTATGACTGAGGATCCCTATTTCTTATTGGCTGTCATCTAGAGATCACCTTCAGACTTAAGAAGTTGTCCTCAGATTCTAGAAAGCAGCTTCAGTTCCACACAACATAGCTGCTTATTTCACCAAGTCCCCAAACAGTGTCCAAAGCAAGATGGAGCCTTCCATGTGCTTATGTGCATGCTCAGTCACTTCAGTTGTGTTCGATTCTTTGTGACCCCATGGACTAGCCCACCAGGCTCCTCTGTCCATGGGATTCTCCAGGCAAGAATGCTGGAGTGGATTGCCATGCCCTCCTCCAGGGGATCTTCCTGACCCAAGGATTGAACCCATGTCTCCTACATCTCCTGCATTGGCAGGCAGATTCTTTTACCCACTGAGCCACCTGGGAAGCCTAGAGACTTACATAATGTTATGCAATCATGAGAATGACATCCATCACCTTTGCTATGTTCTATTGCTTAGAAGCAAATCATAGATCCCAACCACACTCAAGGGAAGGGGACTGTACAAGGATGAGAACACCAAGAGCAAGAGATTATGGTGGTGGTGGTGGGGGGGGACACTTTGGGGTCAGTCTGCCACAGGGATTAATAGTAGTACCTATGTCAAAGGACTAGTGTATGAAATGAGTTATATAAAACAATTTGGCAGTGTACGGTTTACAGTTAGCATTAAATAAAAATTAGCAATTTTTATTATTAGTCATTATCATTATTATACTTGACAATATGAAAATATATCCAAGCAATGTTATAAAGCAAAAAAGCAATTTACAGAACAATGGACAGTATGATCTTTTGTTTAAAAACTTTAAAACATATAAATGTATATATTCTTACATATATAGAGAAATTGTTAACTGTTAATATTTATGGGGATAAAATAAGAGTATAAGAAGAAAAAGAGAAAGAGCTTCTTTATAATGAATTGAAATATGTCTCATATAAAAATTATCCACTGGTGATCATCACTTTGGTTACTCTTCCTTGAATGAACTCCAGTTTTTGAAGTGTTTGTTAAAGGAACAATCATTTGGATTTAAAACAGGACAATTCTTCACTGCATAGGACTTTCCTGTGCTTTGAGATCATTTAGAATCCATGGTCACTGCCCACTAAATACATTAGATGCCTCCTACTCATATGACAACCCAAAATGCTCGCCATGCCCCCAGTCACATTTTCAAACACCTCTAGGGAACAGGCAGAAGTTTACTGTTGAAAATCACCATGACCCTTCAAAAAGGTGGTACCCAGAACTGTTGTACCTACTGATGGAAAGGTAGGGTATCTCATAACCTTTAAGAGCCCTTCTAACCTTGAGGTTCTAAGAAATTGCTGATCTAGCCCAGCTGTATCTCAGAGAGTTCCTGAGGGCAGTAGGAGTGGATATGATGGACTCAACAGAATTAGGAAGAAACAGTACAAGTCAGGGTATGATTAAGGGGCAAACTCTGCTACCAGTGATGCCTCTTGTTACTGTTCCTTTATAACCATTCCTATGGCTCTGTCAGTTTTCCATCTTGGAAGGCAATCCCTTAAGTGTAGTGAGTATATCCATTCCTCACTGGGGCAAAGGGGAAAGCTTATCCTGACTGATTTGCACCTATCAGAACCAGTCTATGGTCAAGTGGTTCTATCTCACTAAATGTCAGCAGCATCTCTGGCAGTTATTGTGACAATCAAGAATTCCCCACACATTTTTAAATACCTCTGGGGAATAATAACTACCCAAGGTCAAGAACTACTCTGACTCTTTTTTAAAAGGTATTGCTATTCAAGGTGGGAGGAGTCAAATAGAATTTGCAGCAATAACTAATATCCATTACAGTATTATCATCTCTGTTGTGAAAGTGAAAAAACTCAGGCTTAGAAATTTTAAGTAATTTGTCCAAAGTTATTCTGTGATCAAAAGCAAGTCACTTAACCTCTTCCATGCTCAACTACTTCTTTTATAGGAAGGTAACAGTACCATCAGAAAGTTAAACTTTGTGCTTTATACAAGCTGAACACACAAGCATAAACGTATGTGTTCCTTTACACATTAACCTGCCTACACTTCAGAAAAGAAGAATGAAAATCTTAGAGATGGCACCAAATGACATGCCCCAGAATTGTCTCACATATTGTGATTTCACATTTTTTTCTCAGTTGAAACACAGTAAGTTTTTTGAAAGAGTAAGTGAGTGTATGTATGTTAATATATGTGGATGGGCAGAGAAAGCTTTTCCTGACTTAGGATCTGTCCTCAGTGGCCCTGGGAAAAGGACAGTACTCAGTTGGCAGTTACAATCAATTAGCCCCTACAACTGACAGATGACTTGGACATGATCCCCAAGAGAGGACTGTCTGAGCACACTTGAAAGGAACGAGACCAAGCAACCTGGACTCTGCCTTTTAGTCAGTGTGCCCTGAATCTCTCACTGTCCCATTGTTTATCTCACTCCTGTGCTGTCCACTCAGCCACTGCTTAGGCAAATCTGTTCTTAGTGTCTTCCTGCTGCTGCTGCTAAGTCGCTTCTGTCGTGTCCAACTCTGTGCGACCCCACAGACAGCAGCCCACCAGGCTCCTCTGTCCACAGGATTCTCCAGGCAAGAATACTGGAGTGGGTTGCCATTTCCTTCTCCGACTGTCTTCCTGGAAACATTCTACTCATGCATAGAAGCTTCTTCCACCCGGTTCCTGGAAAACCTTTGCCCACATTCTCAAGATTTTCCTTGTACCACCCTAGCCCCAAGTCCTGAAGTCTTAGCCTCCCCTATTGTGAAGGTACCAGTGACTAATCAGAAAAAGAAGGTGATTTCCTACAGTCTCTCTCCCGTCACACACTTAAAGGGCACTTAAAATGCCTTTTAACCTATTGTTCAAAAACCCAAGATAAGTATTTTCCAAAGAACAGCCATTTATTGCTTGGTCTTTTGACTTTCTAGTCTTCATCATTTTTTCCACAGGTAAGTCTAAACAGGGTAGAAGTGGTATCCAATTTATTTGCAAAGTACATAGCATACTACTACACTCTTTTTTCATTCATTCATTTAACAAATGAATAGTTTGTTAACAAATGATAGTGAGTCATTTCTGTGTAAAGCTGAACAAGAGACTCTACCCTCTAGGAATGTACAGATAGATGACTAGGAGATAGAGAATATAAACAATTACAATATAGGAAAATGCTTGCCTCCCTGGAGCTGTTTTCAGGCTCACTCAGGTTGTCTGCAGAATTCATTTCCTTCTGTGTCTGTAGGGCTGAGGACCCTATAGGGTAGAGAATTAGGAAAGACTTCACGAACTAAGTGGCATCAAGGCTGCCCTACTCTTCCCAGGTAGCCAAGAGGAGGAGGGCATTTTAGGAGAAGTGAATAGCAGCACAAAGGCACAGCATAGAGTATATTCAGAGAATGTCTAATAGTTCAGCATTACTGAGCCCAAAGTGTGAAGGGAGAGTGGCAAGGTGATAAATCTGGACAAGTAGGCAGACACCAAACCACGAAAGGCTTGCATGACAGATTAAGAAGCCAAAATGGAAAGTCACTGAACCATTTTGAATCAGAAAGTGATATGATCAGATATTTTTTCATGAAAGATTCTCCCTGGCAGGAGGAGCATAACAAATGAAGGGGAACAAAATGAGGATCTGCTTTAAGGCAAGATCTAGCAGGAGATGGCAAGCCTTGAACTAGGGCAATGACAGTGCAAATGAAGAGGAAGAGACAGGTCACGGAGAATACGATGAGTTGAAACTCCTAAGTGAGGGTAATAGGAGATTCACCTCATCAATAAATACAGTATGGGGAGCAGATTTGGAGAAAAGGAGAATCAAGTCCAGTTAGCTTGCCAATGCCTGTGGAACATGTGTATGGGGATATTCAGGATGAGTGGACTAGGATAAAGGTCTCAATCCAAGCTTCAGTTGAGATGAACGTATGTGGGAGTCACATCCATAGAGATGACGGCTGGAGCCATAGCAGATGATGATGAAATTCCCCAGGGATTGTGTGGTTCAATTCAGTTCAGTTCAGCCTCTCAGTTATGTCCAAATTTTTGCAACCCCACGGACTGCAGCACAAAAGGCTTCCCTGTCCATCACCAACTCCTGAAGCTTGCTCAAACTCATGTCCATCTAGTTGGTGATGCCATCCAACCATCTCATCCTCTGTCATCCCCTTCTCCTCCTGCCTTCACTCCTTCCCAGCATTAGGGTCTTTTCTAATAAGCCAGTTCTTCGTATCAGGTGGCCAAAGTATTGGAGTTTCAGTTTCAGCATCAGTCCTTCCTGTGAATATTCAGGATTGATTTCCCTTAGGATTGACTGGTTGGATCTCCTTGCAGTCCAAGAGACTCTCAAGAGTCTCCTCCAACACCACAGTTCAAAAGCATCAATTCTTCAGCACTCAGCTTTCTTTACGGTCCAACCCTCACATCCATACATGACCACTGGAAAAACCATAGTCTTGACTATAAGGAACTTTGTTGGCAAAGTAATGTCTCTGTTTTTTAATATGCTGCCTAGGCTTGTCATAGCTTTTCTTCCAAGGAGCAAGCGTCTTTTAATTTCATGGCTGCAGTCACTATCTGCAGTGATTTTGGAGCCCAAGAAAATAAAATCTGTCACTGTTTCCATTGTTTCCCCATCTATCTGCCATGAAGTGATGGGACTGGATGCCATGATCTTCATTTTTCGAATGCTGAGTTTTAAGTGAGCTTTTTCACTCTCTTCTTTCACTTTCATCAAGAGGCTCTTTTGTTCTTTTTCACTTAGTTTTAAGCCAGCTTTTTCAGTCTCCTCTCTCACCCTCATCAAGAGGCTCTTTTGTTCCTCTTCTCTTTTTGCCATTAAAGTGCTATCATCTGCATATCTGATGTTGTTGATATTTCTCCTGGCAAGCTTGATTCCAGCTTGGGCTTCACCCAGCCTGTCATTTCGCATGATATACTCTGCATAGAAGTTAAATAGGCAGGGTGACAATATACAGCCTTGACGTACTCCTTTCCGAATTCTGAACCAGTCTGTTGTTCCATGTCTGGTTCTAACTGTTGCTTCTTGACCTGCGTACAGATTTCTCAGGAGGCAGGTGGAGAAGGAGAAATAGAGGACCCAGGGTGGATTTCTAGGAACACATAAAAGTTGTCTGGAGATTACAAAGAGATTGAGACAAACAATAAATGTGGTTGACTCCTTTGGATCCTGCTTGCTTGTGAAGTCACTCAGTCGTGTCCAACTCTTTGCGACCCCATGGACTGTAGCCTATCAGGCTCCTCCGTCCATGGGATTTTCCAGGCAAGAGTGCTGGAATGGATTGCCATTTCATTCTCCAGGGGATCTTCCCAACCCAGGAATCGAACCCTGGTCTCCCACATTGCAGGTAGACGCTTTACCATCTGAGCCACCAGGGATCCTGACACTGTATCTTTTCTTTCATACAACAAAGGTCTTAGACAAATTGGGTCAATAATACTTTGTACATTATTATATTGGAAGTTTTAAAGGAATAGGATTCCTTTAAAAGGAATTTTTTTTAAGGGGAAATGGATTTATTCCCCCTTTATTAGAATAGCTGTGTGTCGGAAGCTAAAGGAACACACTTAAAACTCCAATTCTCACCATGTGTTGACCGACAATTTACTTAAATTTCGATTTCTATGAAACAGAAACCTTTCCATTTATAGGAAGCTCAAGAATAGGCAGAATATGATCTCTGCTGATTAGAAGTCATTATAGTGGCTACATGTGAAGGGTGGTTATTAACTGGAAAGAAGCCAGACAGAATTCTATGGGGTAACGGAAATGTTCTATATCTTGATCTGTGTGGTAGTTACATAGGAGATACATATGTAAAAATTCTTCAAACTGTACATCTAAGACTTGTGCATTTTACTGCATATAATGTAGTATTTATAAATTCTATATCAGTAAAAATACATAATCCAAAACAGAAGAGATGTAGCATGTATTCGTGTACAAACACATATACACACACCAGATGGATACACAACGAGGTCTATGATGCCCAGGAAAAAAAGTAATATCATAAGAGGACTGATTCACTTGGAGTGGAAGGAACTGAAGGACCCCATGAGATCTAATAGCTGACATAATGAAAAAGGGAGTGTGGGGAGATCAGAATCCATTATTAGTGTGGAGTGTTTTAAGCCCTCATGGGTGAAGCAGGCCTGTTGATGGCAAAATTCAAAGCCGGGGCCAATGGTGTGGAAAGCTCAAATGGAAAAGAAGTGAAGATCATTGGCAATGAGAAGGTCTCCGAGAGAAGGAACATTAGAAGGATCGGCTGTATGGTCATTGATGCTCTTCATAGAAGATGGCGGGAGGGAAAATTTCAGGTGTCAAAGACATCAGAGCATTTGGGGAAGTGGCCAAGGAGATGCATAGATAATAGCTTGAGAAGACAGCAAACCATTCAAGTGACTCAATAATGTTTTTTGATAATGATAATAAAGGGGAAAAAACTTAGTAACTAATTTAGGGCAAGGCATTCTTCAAGAAATGGAGTTTTTAAGTGAAAATGAAAAGTTGAAAGCTAGTGTTACCTTCTTGGGAGGGAAGGAAGAATTGTTGGTGTTAGGTCACTTTCTCTTTGCTTCAGTAGCCCTCTGTGCTAGGCAACCCTAACAAACCAGCTAAGACTCTCCCCTCAATCCCCATCCCAATGAAAATTTCCCAGAGGACAACGATTGTTAGATTGTTAAATGTTGGTGCAATGAATATTTAATGAATGAAAGGAAGAAAGGAAACAAAGGAGGGAAGAAAGGAAGACAGCAGGGAAGAATGTAAATTAAAGAAAACCTCAGGCTAGAATTTTTTTAAGTGTAATACAACATAGTGGGATAAAAGGGATTCAAAAATTTTAATGCTGTAAATTGCAGTTGTGTATGTGTTTACTTGCTTGGTCATGTCCAACTCTTTGCAACCCCACTGACTGGAGCCCACCAGGCTCCTCTATCTATGAGCTTTTCCAGACAAGAAAATTGGAGTGGGTTGCCATTTTCTCCTCCAGGGTATGTTTTTGACCCAGGGATCGAATCTGTGTCTCCCACTGAGTCATCTGGGAAGCCCAAATTGTAGTTAGCTGTTATGAAACTGAAAATTTACTGAAAAATAATATTTTAAAATTCAAAAATATTTTTAAATGGAAAAAATATTTGTATTTATTCAAGGTATAGGCAACTGACTAATTTAATGAACTGATCAAGTGTCAAATGATCAGAAGGAAGTAACTTCCTAGACCCTCCCCAAAAGATAAGAACTAAAATGAGCCCATCCCTAGGAAGCAGGGTTGAAAGGAAGATGGGAACCCATTAACAATCACATTAATATTCAATGTTATTTTATCCTGGGTGGAGTGCCCTCAAATTTTACTGTATCAGAGTGTGACACCTAAAGCAGCAGCAGCATCACACTTGCCCCCTTTGCAAAATGTATTCCTCTGAGTTCCCAAGTGAGCTCTGGTGGAAATTAGAATCTGCACATGCCCAAGAAGAAAACAGAAGATTAATCAACCTGTAAGGGTTTCTTCTGCGACTTCAGATAAATCTCTCAGAAATACCCATCTGGTTCAGGGGACACAGAATGGCAGGGTCAAGTAAGCAAGCAGAGGAGACAGCAGTTCCCAAGAAGCTGGCCAGTAGAGACTAGCCAGGGCCCAGAATGGTCTGCTCATACTTCTTCCAGGCTCTCCCCCCTCTACAGCTCCTCATCTCTCCCCAACTTTCTCTCTGGTGGTCTCATCAGGGCAGAAATCATTCTAATAAATCAAGGAATTAAAGACTAATCAAACCATCTCCCCAGGGAATTGTGAAAAGAAGCCTATCTAATAAGGAAAAACTTATCTCTAATGGCAAATTTTAGCCTCCAAGGCCCCCGTACCCAAGAGTTATTTGGGAAGCTGGAGTTGTACCACATAGGCATCCACCTGGTAAGAATATCTGGATCAATGCATCAGTATCCAGGGGTCTTGAAAAGGCTCAGTCACAGTTGTTCTAGCCCCTTGACAGCTGGGAACTGTGTAAGGGGTTGATCTCACAGCCGCTTTTCTACCAGATATATCCTGCTTTCCAGCTTCTGTGAATTAAGATACACCATGTTTGCAGATTTTTCTTAAATAACATGTCCTTTGAGGTAAATAAAATTACCATTTCATGATGCATCACCTAAACAGCTGAGGGCTGCTTTCCAAAAACTATAATAAAATCAGTTCCTATCCATAATCTTAGAAACTGTGAGAGCGTTCATTTAGTGTTTGAAAATATGAAATATGTATGGGGAAGATAAACCTGACCTAACATGTATGTAAAATCTATTCTCTAAAAGGAAAACTGTAGTCCAAAATAGCACAGGTAAGATTCAGTAATTAAGATAAGAGGTTAATAATTTCACATGTAACCAATCTGTGTTTGCTTAATGCCAGTAGAGTAAATGTGACTTGGATATAAAAGCAAAACATTTGTTTCTGATTAAACTGAAGATATAGTCATTAATCTTTATAACATAATCTGAAAATAAAAAATTATTGAATGATTGATCCAGGAGGACTGCACTGTGCAAGAACAGAACCTCAGAATAGCCATCAGAGAGTTCTATGTTACATTAGCTCTGACCAGAATTTCTACATCCCAAGCAGTTATGAAATATGAATGGCTGACATAATGTGCTTCATTATACAGTTAAAATATTATTTCTTAAAGGGGGATATATAAACCTCCTCTTTCAAAACTAAAGATCCCTGGGCCCCGGGCCAGCCCAAACCATAGAAATTGGAATTTCTGAAGAGTAGAGCTGAAGAATTTGTACTTTTAAAGGCACTCCAGATGATTCTTATGAATATTAAAATTTGAGAGCTACAAAGACTCTCACTCTCTAAATACATATGTGGTAGTGGTAGTCACACAGTCGTGTCTGACTCTTTGTGACCCCATGGACTGAAGCCTGCTAGGCTCCTCTGTCCATTGGATTCTCCAGGCAAGAATACTGGAGTGGGTTGCCATTCCCTTCTCCAGGGAAATAGATGGGGAAACAGCAGAAACAGTGTCAGACTTTATTTTTTGGGGCTCCAAAATCACTGCAGATGGTGACTGCAAGCATGAAATTAAAAGACGTTTACTCCTTGGAAGGAAAGTTATGGCCAACCTAAATAGCATGTTCAAAAGCAGAGACATTACTTTGCCAACAAAGGTTCGTCTAGTCAAGGCTATGGTTTTTCCTGTGGTCATGTATGGATGTGAGAGTTGGACTGTGAAGAAGACTGAGCGCCAAAGAATTGATGCTTTTGAACCT
>NW_011494681.1:1478386-1496921 GCF_000754665.1 Bison bison bison
AGGAATAATGCTAAAGCTGAAACTCCAGTACTTTGGCCACCTCACTCGAAGAGTTGACTCATTGGAAAAGACTCTGATGCTGGGAGGGATTGGGGGCAGGAGGAGAAGGGGACGACAGAGGATGAGATGGCTGGATGGCATCACTGACTTGATGGACATGAGTCTGAGTGAACTCCGGGAGCTGCTGATGGACAGGGAGGCCTGGCGTGCTGCGATTCATGGGGTCGCAAAGAGTTGGACATGACTGAGTGACTGATCTGATCTGATCTGATCTATATTTCTTGATATCCCTTTTGGATTCTTTTGGATTTCACAGAGTAATTAAATTTGTAACTCCCATTATTTCTATCACTTTGTGAAATACCAGGGGGAAAAAACAAATAGAATTAGTTCAGATGCACTGTTGTCATGGGTGACTGTATGGCTCAGGATTACACAACTTATTTGTCTGAAGTTTGGCTTCCTCATGTGAAAAATACAGATAACAATATCTATTTCATAGGTCTGTTAGGAGAATGAAATCATATAATACATGCAGATTAAGTCATCCTGGACACAAAATAGTAAACAGTTCCATCCTTGAATGATTATAACCACAGGAGATGTAGAATGGTTCTATCACAGATGTGATAGGTCTTTGTGACTTTGCTCAGGGAAAAATCTGATCTTAGTTATAACTCCAAACATGGCATTCTTAGCTCCAATCAACAGCCAATATTCCCAGTAAAAAGTGAATTTAGACAAGAATGCTCAGAACCATACAAGTACTTAATATTCTAGAAGTTTGGCTAGTAATTACAGGAAAAAAAAAAGAAAAGGAGTGCCACAAAAGAAGCCACATAGCTCAATTATCAGAAAAACAAACAGCCCGATCAAAAAACGGGCAGAGACCTAAACAGACATTGCTCCAAAGAAGACATACAGATGACCAATAAACACATAAAGAGATGCTCAACATCGCTCATTATTAGATAATGGCAAATAAAAACTACAATGAGGTATCACCTCACACCAATCACAATGGCCATCATAAAAAAAAAAAAAAACCTATAAACAATAAATTCTGGAGAGGATGTGGGGAAAAAGGAACGCTTTTGCACTGTTGGTGGGAATGTAAATTGATACAGCCACTATGGAGAACAGTCTGGAGATTCCTTAACAAACTAGGAATAAAACTACCATGTGACTCAGCAATCCCACTCCTGGGCATAAACCCTGAGAAAACCACAATTCAAAATTATATATGTACCCCAGTGTTCACTGCAGCACTATTTACAATAACCAGGACATGGAAGCAACCTAGATGTCCATCAACAGATGAACATCCCTTCACCCAACAGATGAAGGGATAAAGAAGATGTGGTACCTATATACAACGGAATCTTACTCAGCCATAGAAAGGAACAAATTTGAGTCAACTGTAGTAAGGTGGATGAACCTAGAGCCTGTTACACAGAGTAAAGTAAGTCAGAAAGAGAAAAACATATTGTATATTAACACATATATATGAAATCTAGAAAAATTGTGCTCATGAGCTATTTGAGGGAAAGAATAGAAATACAGATGTAGACAATGGTCTTGAGGACACAGCACAGGAAGAAGAGGGCAGAACGAACTGAGAAAGTAGTATTGACATACATACACTATCATGTGCAAAAGAGATACCTAGCGGGAAGCTACAGTGTAACACAGGGAGCCCAGCCTGGCACTCTGAGACAACCTAGAACAGTGGGATGGATCAGGGAGGGAGGGGATAGACATATAATTACAGCTGACTTGCATTGTTTTACAGCAGAAACCAACACAACATTGTAAAGCAATTATCCTTCAACTTTAAAAAAAAGCCACAAAAATATCATTTGAATGACATGATTCCTAGAAAAGTCATATCAAATAACAACATCTATTAGTATAAATAGGACAGTTTGGTAAGACAACCAGTTATAAAATATACAAAGACTTTCCTCAATATATGACGCAGATTTTAATAATAGCAAGTTTTATATATAATGGGAAAATATTCCATTCCCAAACCACAACAAAAACATAAAATACACAGGAATTAATCTAAAAGGAAATATGCGTGCATGCTAAGTCACTTTAGTCATGGCCCATTCTGTGTGACCCTGTGGACTGTAGCCAGCCAGGCTCTTCTGTCCACGGTATTCTCTCCAGGCAAGAATACTAGAGTGGGTTGCCATGCCCTCCATGCATCTTTCTGACCCAGGGATCAAACCTGAGTCTCTTACGTCTCCTGCATTGGCTGGCATATTTCTGACCACTACCACCACCTGAGTATCCCCAGAAGGAAATACATAGGACCTATATATTTTTTTTTCAATTGTACAGGTTTTTTTCTACAATATTTTTAAAAATCAGGCTTGGAAAAACAAAATAAAATTTCACTGAAATATGTAAAATATTTGCTGCTGCTGCTAAGTCACTTCAGTTGTTTCCAACTCTGTGTGACCACATAGACGGCAGCCCACCAGGCTTCCCCGTCCCTGGGATTCTCCAGGAAAGAACACTGGAGTGGGTTGCCATTTCCTTCTCCAATGAATGAAAGTGAAAAGTGAAAGTGAAGTCGCTCAGTCACGTCTGACCCTCAGCGACCCCATGGACTGCATAGATATAAATTAGGTTATTGAATGAGAAAAGTCAACATTGTAATAATGTCAACTCATTCCACAATAATTTATATGTTTAATTCAAATTACTGGAGAAGAAATGGCAACCCACTCCAATATTCTTGCCTGGAGAATTCCATGGACAAAGGAGACTGGCAGGGTACAGTCCATGGGGTTGCAAAGAGTTATACACAACTGAGCAACTACCACTCATTTAATTCAAATTTCAATTATGAAAAGTTCTTGAAATGAGAAAAAATTATTCAAAAGTTAATGAGATGTGTTAGCTAGGAAATATAAAAAAGAGAAATAACAAAGAGGGCACTTTCACTGCCAGAAAATAAGATATATTTAAAACTACAATAATTTGAGCAATGTGGCATTAGTAATAGGAGAGATAGCAAACTCAGTGAGATGGAATAAAAAGTCTAGAAACTAACAAGAATGTAGGAATACTCATACATGATGATTCATCATAAAGGTGGTATTGATGTTTCAAATATATAGGAAAATAAGAGATCAGGATAATTAATATTATTATCTTAGTATCTTACCTCACTCTATTTACCAAAATTAATTCCATGTAGGTTGCTGCTGCTGCTGCTGCTGCTAAGTCGCTTCAGTCGTGTCTGACTCTGTGCGACCCCATAGACGGCAGCCCACAAGGCTCCCCCATCCCTGGGA
Organism: Bison bison bison; assembly: GCF_000754665.1. NCBI lineage: Eukaryota > Metazoa > Chordata > Mammalia > Artiodactyla > Bovidae > Bison > Bison bison. The sequence goes on from NW_011494681.1 coordinate 1,481,698, forward strand.
TTCTCTAGGCAAGAACGCTGGAGTGGGTTGCCATTTCCTTCTCCAATGCATGAAAGTGGAAAGTGAAAGTGAAGTCGCTCAGTCATATTTGACTCTTAGCGACCCCATGGACTGCAGCCTACCAGGCTCCTCCGTCCATGGGATTTTCCAGGCAAGAGTACTGGAGTGGGGTGCCATTGCCTTCTCCACCATGTAGGTTACATAGTTTAAAATATTTTAATGAAACAAGTGAGAGAGTAAAGTCCTGAATGAAAATATGGTGATATTTACAGAATACTGGAATAAGGAAGGACTTTCTATGTATTATATCATGGTAGAAGCTAGAAAGGGAAAAAATTGACAAATTTGATGTATAGAATTTCATAGATAAAAAACCATATAACAATTTAAAAAAAAATAAGGGACACTATTTTGAAACACACATAATAAAGGATCAATATTCTTATAAAGAGTATCTTAAGTAATTATAATAACATGCTGCTGCTGCTGCTAAGTTGCTTCAGTCGTGTCCAACTCTGTACGACCCCATGGACTGCAGCCTACCAGGCTTCTCCATCCATGGGATTCTCCAGGCAAGAACACTGGAGTGGGTTGCCATTTCCTTCTCCATATAATAACATACTTATTTAGTAATTATTATATGCCATGGTTTTAAGTGCTTTCCATATGTTAATTTATTTAATCCTTACACAACCACCTGGGATCAACATGAATCTTCATTTTACAGAGGAGAAAACTGATGCACAGAGGCTAAGTAATGTACCAGGGTTACATAGCCAGTGAGAAAGGTAGAATGGGATACAGGCTCAGGCAGTCTGGCTCCAGACTAATAACCACTCTGCCTGACAAAGGTCCATATCGTCAAAGCTATGGTTTTCCCTTTAGTCAAGTACGGATGTGAGAGGTGGACCATAAAGAAGGCTGAGTGCTGAACTTTGCTTTCAAACTGTGGTGTTGGAGAAGACTCTTGACAGTCCCTTGGACTGCAAGGAGATCAAACCAGTCTATCCTACAGGAAATCAACCCTGAATATTCATCAGAAGGACTGATGCTGAGCTGAAGCTCCAATCCTTTGGCCACCTGATGCGAAGAGCTGACTCACTGGAAAAGACCCTGATAGTGGGAAAGATTGGAGGCAAAAGGAGAAGGGGATGGCTGAGGATAAGATGGTTAGACAGCATCACCAACTCAATGGATGTAAGTCTGAGCAAACTCTGGGAGGTAGTGGAGAACAGAGGAGCCTGGCGTGCTGCAGTCCATGGGGTGGCAAAGAGTCAGACACGACATGGTGACTAAACAACAACAAACAACATGTTGCCAGGGGGTTAATGGAGTTTATTTATCAACACAAAGAAATAACAGACAGATGAACAAAACAAAGGAGCAAAGATCCAAAAAGCAAATCACAAAAAAATATAGCTGACCATGAAATATATATATATATATTCAGACTTATAATCAAAGAAATTTCACAGTAAATATTGAGATACTATTTATACTTACCAAATTGAAAAAGATTAAAGAGTTAAGTACCTGCTATTGAGCACAGTCTTAACAATGAACATTTCCAAATACTGCTGGTGGGACAGCAAACCAGTATCACCTTTATTAAGGTGGATGCAGCAATATTTATCAAAAGCCTTAAAATGTACATGACCTTTCATGCTACAATTTCACTTCTAGGATTTCATTCTAAAGAAAATGTCAAGTGAGCATAAAGAGGTCTGTGCAATCATGTGCATGGCAACATATATGATAGAAAAAATGAAAATAATCTATGTCCATAAAATTGAACTAATAAAATCTATTAATAAAAAACTGTACAGAAAGCACAGATAGTTATTCTGTAATATAAATTAAAATACATATATATGTATGTGTATATATTCTAATATACTAATAATGATGACTTCCGGATAGTAAAATTATGAATCATTTCTCCCTTATGCTTTTTGGTGTATTCCAAATTTTCTCTATTGAACATGTTCTGTAAATAAGAGAGACAACTCTCATTCTTAAGAAAAAGGGGGAAGAAATCATGAAATAACTTTTCCAGCCAAGGGGAATGTACAGAATGCAGTGTCAGATTATCAAAGGAAAAGAGTATAGCACAAAACAAGGCCATCTATAAAGAGAGAAGGAGAAGTTATTTCTCAGTAAAAACTGACAAGCAATAGGCTTACCACACACTCCTTTGATAGTTGGCAACGTAGAAAGAACTTTGAAAGAGCACAAAAACAGAGCATGAGAATAAGATTCTTCATTCAAGGGCTTGGTCACCCTTACCGTGACTGGCATAGCACAAGAATACAGAGATCTAAGCCCAACTGGAAGGAAGGAACTACTTCCCATATCCGTCCTCAGATAAGAAGTAGGTTCACCAATGCCTTAAGGCAGGAGGAAGGGAAGTTGGGATCAGTACCCTACTGTAGACCTTTGACAACATGTTGTACATAATTATGCTGGAGTTAACTGCATAGTAAATTATATCAAGCTCTAATGCCATGGTCTATGATCCTTCAGTCTCAATAGGCCTTTTATCTGTCTTCAGAGAGATTAGAGGCAGAGGTTCCTCCATGTGCCTGGATGGGCTCTCTCTGCCAGATTTCCCTCCAAAACTCTGATGCCTAGAATTCTGACAGAACTTCAGAGAACACTGTTGTAACAGTGAATTATTCAAGTTGGGAATGTTCCCTGAGAAAAAGGATTCTGGCACAATGCAGGAGCTCATAAATTGTGTTGAATTTGTACTCTAAGCCGTAGAAGCAGGTTTATTACTGGTGGCTGAAACTGAAGTTTGGAGGCTAGAAGCAGGAGAGAAAATGATGTAGCCTTTCAGCAAAGCCAAAACACCATCACCACTTTCACTTTCTACCACAAGTTACATGAAAATAACTACATGCTCAGCTGCAAATATCAACCGTAAAAGAAAATAATTTTGGTGTCATATGGAAAGAGAAGTCAGAAAGGAGTTTTGAAATTATTCAAGGATTCAAGCATGTAGAGAAAAAAAATGTATCACAGAGGAAGAAGCCAGGATAGAAGTGATATAAGAAGCTGTTAGATTAGGAATCTGCTATATCTGCATATCCATAAGGGATGGAAGATGAAATGATCCTAGCTAAATGAAGCAAGAACTTTCTGACTTATAGGAGGGTTTGATTCTCACATAGTCTTCTGAGGATGGTCATAGAGCCCTCCCTCCCTGAGCGATGTTTAAGAGCAGGAGGATGCAAAAAGTTTGGGGTGGCTGAGGAGAAACACCCTAGTGACAAAGACATGTACTTTCTGACATTACCTGGGGCTTTTGGTTCTGTATGGAGAGAACCAAAAATAAGAAAAATAAGTGGAGGGAATTCCCTGGTGGTCCAGTGGTTAAGACTCCCTGCTTCTACTGCAGGGGGCACAGACTGGATCCCCAGTTGGGGAACAAAGATCCCACATGCTGCACAGCATGGCCAAAATAAATAAAAAATTTTAAAAGATGCCTACATTAAAAAAAACAAGTGGAGAAACAATTATTTTTAGACTTTAAGCTAATAACTCTCTGTGTTGAGTCACACCTTACATACATCTATCACATACCTCTCCACCCTCAATACATTTTTCTTCTTCATTTTTATGCAAATAGTTTACTATTAAATTGGGGGAAAGAGAAGTTATTTAGTTAGATTACCACTAGTTGCTGCTATATCAGAAACAACTATTTCTCCTGGCAGAATAATGACTATTAACCTGTGTGCGTGCTTCTAATGGAATTCAATAGACCATGCATATCTCCAAGGGTTGGAACTCTGTCTTCATAGCAGCCTGTGCTCTTGAGGGCTGTCTTCTGGAGAGCAAAGGGTTAGAATAATATGGAGGGAGAAAACCATTTCATAGTTTGTTTTTTTAAACAGAGTATGTATGTGTAAATATTCAGACTGAATGATAATACTTTTATATGGGTAGGGTTGAGAAAAAATTATGGAAACACAGAACTCAAGTTAAATAAATAAAGCAGAAAAGAGGTAGCACAGATCAAAAAAAATCTATCTTATTCTTACCACAAAATTACTTTCTCCCTCAAAACAATCTTTTATTACCCTAATAATTTTAGCAAAGTTGGTTGGTTGTTTTTGTTTCTGGGATACATGTGGTTCTATTATTTAAATGGCTGTTTGTGGTTTTTTTTGCCAAATATGAAATGTCATCAACAGAGACATTCTAACCTGTCCCTCATCAGATACTTGTGGATTGGTTCTTCTTTTAGGGGGACAAACATCTTTCCCATGTACAATAGCCCTCAGAATCCATTTAGAAAGGCTCTATCCACTCTTACAGATCATGTAGAAAAAGACACAACCCCAAACAAAAATGAGCAAAGAACATCAGAGTGAAAACACACACATGATGCTCAACATCACAAATAATAAAAAGAGAACAAGGTCTAAGAAACTGGATAATTTCCATTTTGATCAAAGTGTGGGGATGCTGGTATTGTTAGTGGAAGTATACGCTAGTATAAATTCTCAGAAAAGAAATTTGATGCCTATCAAAACTTTAAAGTGCACATTCCCTTTGCCCAAGAAGCCCACTTCTGGATATTCATCTTACAGATATAATATGACAAAGATCTACATTTAGAATATTCACTAAAGTGATGTCTGAAATAGCAAAAAACCAAACTCTAGTAACAACTTAAGTATCTGTAAAAAAAAAAAAAAAAAAAGACTAATTATAGCAATTACTGTAACTTCTTATAGTGGACTATTATGCAATTCCTAAAAGATCAGATAAACAAATATTTAAAAAGGAAACTAGCCAAATAGTTTAGTTAAATTGTATTTAACAGTCATATATGCACTCATTTTAAAAGCCAAATTACAATAAAAAGCTTAAAACCAAAAACAGTAATTTCATATTCCACACCTCCCCAGTTTCCCAGTTCCTTCCCCAGAGACAATCACTTCTCACTGTCTTAGCTGGTTCTTCTGACATTTACACATTATCTTATTTCTAAACCAGTGCTCCCCACCAGAAATATAATGCAAGTCACATGTGTCATCTTAAATTCCTGTAGCTGGGGGAACACATGTACGCCCATGGTGGATTCATGTTGATGTGTGGCAGAACCAATACAATATTGTAAAGTAATTAGCCTCTAATTAAAATAAATAAATTTAAATTAAAAAAATAAATAAATAAAGTGAAATAGAAACACTAAAAAAAATAAAATAAATTCCTGTAGCCACACTTTTTAAAAAGTTAATAAAAAATAAATGAAATTAATTTTAACAACATCATTTAACTCAATATATTCAAATTATATAGCTGAGCTATTTCAAATCCTAAAAGGTGGTGCTGTTAAAGTGTTACACTCAATATGTCAGCAAATTTGGAAAATTCAGCAGTGGCCACAGGACTGGAAGAGATCAGTTTTCATTCCAAAGTTTTCATTCCAATCCCAAAGAAAGGCAATGCCAAAGAATGTTCAAACTACCACACAATTGCACTCATTTCACAGGCTAGCAAAATAATGCTCAAAATTCTCCAAGCTGCTTCAACAGTATGTGAACCGAGAACTTCCAGATGTTCAAGCTGGATTTAGAAAATGCAGAGGAGCCAGAGATTAAATTATCAACATCCGTTGGATCATAGAAAAAGCAAAAGAATATCAGAAAAATACCTACTTCTGCTTCATTGACTACACCAAAGCCCGTTTGACTGTGTGGATCACAACAAACTGTGGCAAATTCTTAAACAGATGGGAATACCAGACAACCATACCTGCTTCCCAAGAAACCCATACACGTCAAGAAGCAACAGTTAGAACTGGGCATGGAACAACGGACTGGTTCAAAATTGGGAAAGGAGTACATCAAGGCTGTATATTGTTACCCTGCTCATTTAACTGATTTGCAGTGTACATCATGCAAAATCCCAGGCTGGATGAAGCATAAGCTGGAATCAAGATTGCCAGGAGAAATATCAACAACCTCAGATATGCAGATGACATCACCTTAATGGCAGAAAGTGAAGAACTAAAGAGCCTCTTGATGAAAGTGAAAGAGGAGAGTGAAAAAGTTGGCTTAAAACTCAATAGTCAAAAAATGAAGATCACGGCATCCAGTCCCATCACTTCATGGCAAACAGATGGGGAAACAATGGCAACAGTGACAGCCTTTATTTTCTTGAGTCCCAAAATCACTGCAGATGATGATTACAGCCAAGAAATTAAAAGACGCTTGCTCCTTGAAAGAAAAGCTATGACAAACCTAGACAGCGAATTAAAAAGCAGAGATACCACTTTGCCGACAAAGGTCCGTCTAGTCAAAGCTATGGTTTTTCCAGTAGTCATGTACAGATGTGAGAGTTGGACCATTAAGGAGGCTGAGTGTCAAAGAATTGTTGCTTTTGGACTGTGGTGTTGGAGAAGACTCTTGAGAGTCCCTTGGACTGCAAGGAGATTAAACCAGTCAATCCTAAAGGTAAACAATCCTGAATAGTCACTGGAAGGACTGACGGGGAAGTTGAAGCTCCAATATTTTGGCCACCTGATGTGAAGAGTTGACTCATTAGAAGAGACTCTGATGCTGGGAAAGATTGAGGGCAGGAGGAGAAGGGGACAACAGAGGATAAGATGGTTGGATGCCATCACCAACTCAATGGACATGAGTTTGAGCAAGCTCCAGGAGATGGTAAAGGACAGGGAGGCCTGATGTGCTGCAGTCCATGGGATTACAAAGAGTTGAACACAACTGAGCAACTGAACAGCAACAACAGCAATTCAAAATATTATCATTGCAACATGTAATCAATATAAAAATTCTTAATGAGATATTTTACATTCCTTTTTTGTACTAAGTCTTCAGAATTCAGCCTGTAGCTCACACTAACAGCATATCTCAATTTGGATAAGTCACATTTCCAGTGCTTAATAGCCACATGTGGCTAGTGATCATCATATCAGATAGCTTGGCTCTATACAATCAAAGACACTGGTGTATTTTGATCCATTAATGACTTCCTATTGCGGGCAGATAAAGGTCTACATCTTCTATTACTGTGCTTTCTCTCTCACAACTTCACTCACATCATACTTTTTGACTGACTAAATATTCAATATTAATATTATATACCTATGAAAACATTAATCACAGTCAAGCACTATAATGTGCTGTGATAATGCTTCCTATCTTTTTTTTTTAATCTTTTTCCTTAATAATCACCTTTTTTCTTATTATCTTGATTATCTTTATAATTACTAGACTAACTCTTCCACACTGTCCAAAAGCCTTTCAGTACAATGTTCTACTGGTCAGTCCCAGCAGGGAATCTATCAGTTCACAATGGTCTCCCATAAAGCTTTTACTTTCTCACTTTATAGTTCTTTTTAGTAACTCATCTTCTCGTAGTTTTATACAGTTTAAAAAAAAAAAAACTAGTACAATGTTCAGACTACCCAAAGCAATCTTCAGATTTAGTGCAATCCCTATAAAATCCCAATAGCATTTTTTGAAAAATGCAAAAATTTATCCTTAAATTCATATGGAATCTCAAGGGACCCTGAATAGCCAAAATAATGTTTTTTAAAAACAACAAATTCAGAAGACTCACACATTCTGATTTCAAAACATTATAAAGCTACAGTAAACAAAACAACATGGTGCTGACATAGATATACAGATTAATGAAATAGAACAGAGAGCTCAAAAACAAACTTCAAATGATCTTTATAATAGTACCAAGACCACTAAATGAGGAAAGAACAATTGCTTCTGCAAATGGTGCTGGGAACACTGAATATCCACATTCAAAAGAGTGAAGTTGGATCCTTATATATACACTATATGGCAAGGGACGTGAATAGACATTTTACAAAGATGATATACAAATGGTCCAGATGAAAAGATGCTCAACATCACTAATCACCAGAGAAATGTAAATAAAAAACACAATGAGATATCACTTCATACCCATTAGGATGGCTACTAGAAAGAACAAAGAGAGAGAGAAAGGAGGGAGGGAGAAAGAAAGAGAAAAAAAGAAAAGGAGAAAGAAGGAAGGAAATAACAAGAGTCAGCAAGGATATGGAGAAATTAGAGCCTTGTGCACTCTTTGGGGCTATAAAATGGGATGGAAAGTAATATGGCACTTCCTCAAAAAATTAAAAATCTAGAACTATTATATGATCCAGAAGTCCCACTTCTAAGCATATATCACAAAGAATTGAAAGCACAGTCTCAAAGAAATATTTGTATTTCGATGTTGATAGCAAACTATTCATATGAATCAAGAAATGGAAGCCACTCAAATGTGGATCAATGAATGAATGAATAAACCAAATATGGTATAAACATACAATAGAATATTATTCAGTCTTAAGGAAGGAAATCTTGCCACATGCTACAACATGGATGAACTTTGAGAGCATTAAGCTAAATAATCAAAGCCAGGCACAGAAGAAAAATACTCCTTGGTTTCACTTACATGAGGTCCCAAAAGTAGTTGAATTAGCAGAAACAGAAAGTAGAATAGTGGGGGAAGGTGGGTAGAGGAGTTGTTGTTTAACGAGTATGGACTTTCAGTTTTGTAAGATGAAAACATTGTGGAGCTCTACTTCACAACAGTGTGAGATACTTAACATTACTGAACTGTACACTTTAAAATGGCCAAGATGGTAAATTTTTGTTACATGACTTTTACCATGATAATATATATGTGTGTGTAAATATATATATTAATTATATATAATTAATATATATATTATAATATATATATACCTATAACTTTTTTTTAAGGACTGATACAAAAGCAAAAGACTTGGTAATGGCAGCTCTCAAGCCATCTCCTGCGTCATGCTATTCCAATCTTTACTGATTGCCCTCTACATCTCATGCATAATTGTAATCCTGAGATCTCCCTTCACCACTTTCCAGGAGATTCCCTTCCCTTCTCCACAGTGATTGATCGTCTGTATTCCATATCTTCCTCTTTCTTGGCTTATTTACTAATTAATATGGAGTGATCCTTGAGAAGCTTCCTGAGAAGGGAGACTTTTTGCAGCTTTTTAACATTTGCTTCTCTGAAAGTATCTTTTTTTCACCTTTTCACTTGACTCATAGTTTGACTTGCTATAGAAACCTAGGTTGAAAACAAATGTTCTTCATATTATCACAAGTACTGTCCATGGCTTTCTAGCTTCTAGTGTTTCTGTTGAGAAGTTCAAAGCCCTTTGATTGCTGATCATTTGTATGTGACCTGATTTTTTTCTCTCTGGGAGCTTGCAGAATCTTCCAAATTCGCAAGGTAATGAAATTTCATAATTATGTTGAAGGTATTTTTTCATCCATTGCACTGGGCAATCAGTGGGTCTTTTTAATCTCAAAAATCATGTCCTTTAGTTGTGAAAACTTTTCTCCCCTCCATGGTCTCTGCTATCTCTTTCTGGAACTTTTATTGGGTTGTTGGATCTCCTGGACTCATCCTCTAGTTTTCTTCTCTTTATTTTCAATTCTTTGCTTTTTACTCTACTTTCTAGGAGTTCCCTCAACATTTTATCCACCCCTTTTTTTGAGTTTTTCATTCCTGATATGTTTCCAACATCCAGGGATATTTTCGTTTCCAAGCATTTCCATCCTGTTCTTCTTTTACAGAAGGAATGTTTCCCTGAGGATATTAATGTCAGGTTTTCTTTTAACTGCACAACCTGTTTCTTACAAGTTGCTTTTCTGTTTATTTTGAACTTCTCATGTTAAATACTGTCCTCACAAGGCTGCTTGTCTGCTTATATTTAAAAGCACGTGGAGAAAGGACTGATCAAAAGCTTTAAGCTTGAGCATGGGCTTACTCAAGGACTTTGAGCTTCACTGCAAAATGATCTGGGCAATACAGTGTCTGTATCTTTAAGTCTTTCTGCTTTGCATAGATATGATTCCTATCAGTATACATATGTATTATTCTGTGTTTCATTATTATGTGTTTAATTCCAATTTTCAGTACAGCATCCAAGCCCTCACCTGTGCCTTGTGTTTCCAGCCCAAATAACCTGATCCTTACATCTCTTACTCCCCTCTTCTCATCACCCTAATACTCTTGGTTCCAGTTGTCAGATGCTGAGCCTTTTAGCACCCCAGGTTAGAATAGGTGGCTCTCAGTTTTCTCCATGGCGAGTATAACGTTCAGCTTTCCTGGGTCTCTGCATCAGTTGCCACAGTTCCACCTGTACTTCTCCCAAAATGTTGAGTTTTTGATTCCTCTTCTATTTGCTCCATCTTTATAAATTTTGCCTTAAAAGAAAATCCCTTTCCATAGTTTTAGCAGAGTTTTGGAAGGCAGAAAAATTATGTGTTCAATCTACCATACTAATTCTGATGTCTCCAAAACAAATCTACCTTTAAAAAGAAAAGGAATTTAAAACATACAGTACATTCCCATTTATATGCGAGGGGAAAAGGGTTAAGACGATATGCAGGCTGAGAGATACAGAAAAGACTTCTGAATGAGAGCACTCTTCTTTCCTCTTTATGCCCTATGCACTAGGTCCTATGCATGCAGACAGAAGTCGTCAAAATAGAGATTCCTGCTCGGAGCACCACAGAAGCCTAGTAGAAATGACAGAAGTCAGCTTAAAAACAAACAAAAAAAAGATACAAAAAAACCCCACAAATAATAACACATGTGATAAGGTGCATAAGGAAAAGTGTGGTAAAAGTTGCAATAGGAGACCTGTTTCATGACTAATTCTCAGCTGGGGCCAGAATTCAGTGGTTATACAACAAAAGGTACTCAGAAAAAGCTTCCTCTTTGTCAACACTTGAAAGTGTGTCATAGATACTTCTATTAGGATCGCATTTTTTTAAGTATGACAGACCATTGGAGTTTCTTAATAAACAAGTAGACAGATTCCAAAGGACCTGTCCCTTAGGGAAAAGAAGAGCTATGCATGTTATTTCTTCCCTCAAATAAAATGTAAGTGTCTATTTGTTCTCTACAAGAATGAAAGAATGGCTAACATTTACTAAAGCACTAAGTGCAGAGTGCTTATCTCAAATAATTTCAAATAATCCCTAGCTTCACAATGTCAACTTTGGCTCTTGGGGAAACTCCCAGATGCCCCAGGGAAGATCTCAGAATCGATAAGTCTCTGCCTCAAGCCAATACTTTGTTTGACCTGATGAACATATACTTGGTGAAGTGTCCTACACTCGAGAGCCCAACCATATACCAATTTTAGATCTTCTCTGGGTGTAAATAATAGTCTAAAGCAACTTGCAATCATGATTTGTAATAGTATAAGACCCTTACCCATCTGAATGCAGAGTTCCAAAGAATAGCAAAGGGAGATAAGAAAGCCTTCTTAAGTGAACAATACAAAGAAATAGAGGAAAATAATAGAATTTTTGGCATAAAGGAACTAGAATAGAGGAAAAAATAAAGTGGGAAAGACTAGAGATCACTTCAAGAAAATTAAAGATATCAAGGGAACATTTCATGCAAAGATGGGCATCCTAAAGGACAGAAATGGTATGCATCGAACAGAAGCAGAAGCTATTAAGAAGAGGTGGCAAGAATACACAGAACTATACAAAAAGATCTCAATGACCCAGATAACCACAATGGTGTGACCACTCACCTAGAACCAGATATCCTGAAGTGCAAAGTCAAGTGGGCCTTAAGAAGCATCACTATGAACAAAGCAAGTGGAGGTGATAGAATTCCAGCTGAGCTATTTCAAATGCTAAAAGAGGATGCTGTTAAAGTGTTGCACTCAATATGCCAGCAAATTTGAAAAATTCAGCAGTGGCCACAGGACTAGAAAAGGTCAGTTTTCATTCCAATACCAAAGAAGGGCAATGCCAAAGAGTGTTCAAACTACCACACAATTGTACTCATATCAACGTGCTAGCAAGGTAATTCTCAAAATCCTCCAAGCTAGGCTTCAACAGTATGCGAACCAAGATGTACAGCTGGATTTAGAAAAGGCAGAGGAACCAGAGATTAAATTGCCAACATCCATAGAATCATAGAAAAAGCAAGAGAATTCCAGAAAAACATCTGCTTCATTGACTATGCAAAAGCCCCTGACTATGTGGATCACAACAAACTGCAGAAAATTCTTAGAGATAGGAATACCAAACCACCTTATCTGCCTCCCAAAAAACTTGTATACAGGTCAAGAAGCAACAGTTAGAACCAAACATGGAACAACAGACTGGTTCAAAATTGGGACAGGAGTACATCAAGGCTGTATATTGTCACCCTGCTTGTTAACTTATATGTAGAGTACATCATGCAAAATGCCAGGCTGGATGAAGCACAAGCTGAAATCAAGATTGCCAGAAGAAATATAAATAACCTCAGATATGCAGATGACACTACCCTTACGACAGAAAGGAAAGAGGAATTAAAGAGCCTCTTGATGAAAGTGAAAGAGCAGAGGGAAAAAGCGGGCTTAAAACCTAACATTCAAAAAACTTAGATTGTGGCATTGGGTCCCATCACTTCATGGCAAATAGATGAGGAAACAAAGTAAACACTGACAGACTTTATCTTTCTTGGGCTCCAAAATCACTGAGAACAGTTACAGCATCCATGAAATCAAAAGACGCTTTCTCCTTGGAAGAAAAGCTATGACAAACCTAGACAGCATATTAAAAAACAGAGACATTACTTTGTTGACAAAGTTCCATATAGTCAAAGATATGTTTTTTCCAGTTGTCATGTATGGATGTGAGAGTTGGGCAACAAAGAAGGCTGAGAGTTGAAGAATTGATGCTTTCAAACTGTGGTGTTGGAGAAGACTCTTGAGAGTCCACTGGACAGCAAGGAGGTCAAACCAGTCAATCATAAAGGACGTCAACCCTGAATATTCATTGGAAGTGTCATGCGAGTGTATGTTCCTCGGTTCTTTGTCTCCTCACAACAAAGATTTGGAGTGACAGACATTAAAGCCCCCTCAGCATGTCACAGCTCTCAGGTCTTGGATAGACCGTGTTATAGCTCTCAGGTCTCGAAAGGACCATGTTATAGCTCTTAGACAGATCAGTGTTACAGCTCAGTGTTACAGCTCTATTTTATTTAGAAGATAGCAGGAAAATTCACCTTTGAGGCGTGAGGGCACGTAGACCCAAAGACACGAGGAGAAGAGCACCCCAGCGCACGCGAGAGAGAGAGAGAGAGAGAGAGAGAGAGAGAGAGAAGGAGAGAGAGAGCGCTAGCCTTGGCTCCTCTTTTTATATGTTTATCTTTCCCTGGGCCTGTCCTATGTAAATTGGGCCAGCCAGGAGTGTTGTTTGTTTTACCTGAGGTCCTCACTCCGGTCCTCGGACCTTCTTTTGTTCTATTTTCGCGGGCTTTTCCCTTCTTTGTCTTTTAGCCATCGCCATTTTGGACTCCTTTTCCCTATTCTACCTACATAACAGAAGGACTGATGCTGAAGCTGAAGCCCCAGTACTTTGGCCACCTGATACACAGAGCCAACTCATTGGAAAAGACACTGATGCTGGGAAAGATTGAAGGCAGGAGGAGAAGGGTATGACAGAAGACGAGATGGTTGGATGGCATTACCAACTCAATGAACATGAGTTTGAGCAAACTCTAGGAGTTTGGTGAAGGGCAGGAAGCATAACATGCTGCAGTCCGTGGGGTTGCAGAGTCGGACATGGCTGAGGGATTGAACGACAATAAGACCCTTGATATGATCAACCAAAAAGTCTCAGAGAGCAGCTTAATATCATTATTCCCACAGGTAAAGTAATTCAGTGGACTATGAATGGTCATAGATCTCCATCTTATTTTTCTTGAGTTACCTAGGGTTCAAGCTTTAAAGCAAACCATGATAGTCTGTGGCCTCCAGTCTGATTCTGTCCCTAGCTTTCATGGTCAAAGGGACTTCCCCAGAAGCTCAGTAAAAGAAAGAGAGGAAGGGTAATTTACAAAGTACTTCCCTTCCCTACAGTCACAAGGTCCCTGTCATTTAATATTTGAGACAGATTATAAAGTATCAGTGAAGATGGCTGAGATTGAATGTATAGGCTACCTTACATTCAAGAGAACATAAAAGATACACATGTGTATATACATGTGCCCAACCTAATGTAAGTACATGAAAGATAGGCCTTTGATGACTTGAGCCAGATGAGACAAATCCAGAGGAAATTTAAGGAAAAGCTGCCTATAAGTTTCATTCACTCATTGTTGTTTAGTCACTACGTTGTGTCCGACTCTTTTGAGACCCCATGGACTGTCTCCTTGGTCCATGAGATTTCCCAGACAAGAATACTGGAGTGAGTTGCTGTGTCCTCCTCCAGGGGATCTTCCCGACCTAGGGATTGAACCCATATCTCCTGCATTGCAGGGGGATTCTTTACTGCTGAGCCATCATTCATCAAACAGATTTTTATTGAGGACCTGTTGTGCGCCAGGTACTGTGCTAGACACTGGGGGAAGAATAGTGAACAAAATCAGTCGTTTTATCTTCTCACATAGACTATATAATAAGGGGGGGATTGAAATTACTCGAGCAATTCTACCAAGGAGTAGATGAATTACAGACTGATAAACATACATGGGGCGGGGGAGAAGGGAGGTGGAGGCAAGGGATGTGGAGAGGAATGGTTCAGGAGTGCCTGTAACTGGAAGTAGTTTGGAAAGGTTTTCTTGGGAAAGGGAGCCTTGAGCTAAGATCTAAAAGTTGAGTAGGAACTGACTGAACAGGAAAAGAAGAAGAAATTAAAATTATATATAATCTCTTCCAGGCAAAAGAGCAGCATGTGAAAAGGGCCTGTGGTAGGGAGGAGCTGATACATTCAGGAAACTGGAAGGAGCACAGAGAGGAGAATGGTATAAGGTAATCCTGAATAGCCAGAGCTTGCAGGGCATTGGAGGTCATGTCATGTTGTACCTCCAACCTAATAGCCCTGGAGAGTCACTGAAGGTTTTTAATGAAGTGGTAGAGAGAGAACAGAATCACATTGTGAAAAGTTGTCTGAGACCAAACAGAAAGTTATGGTCCAGGTGAATGATGGTGGAAATTTGGACTAGGGTGGTAGCAGTAGAGAAAGAGACAGTAGTAAATAAATCTGGAATTTATTTACAAAGGGAAACTGACAGGACCTCCAAAAGATTATATATGTGGGATGACGTGAAAAAGGTACCTCCATTGAACCCCAGATTTTACCTGGAGCTTGAAGAAGGGAGCAACACTGGCAAGAACTGGGAGGAAAGAGAAGCAGGTAAGG